>NW_027614957.1:0-16677 GCF_965212315.1 Lampetra planeri | reverse complement strand
TTTTTGGGCAAAACGTGATTTTTGGGCAAAAAAACGTGATTTTTGGGCAAAAAACGTGATTTTTTGGCCAAAAACGTGATTTTTGGGCAAAAACGTGATTTTGGGGCCAAAAACGTGATTTTTGGGCAAAAACGTGATTTTGGGGCCAAAAACGTGATTTTTGGGCAAAAACGTGATTTTTGGGCCAAAAACGTGATTTTGGGGCAAAAACGTGATTTTTGGGCCAAAAACGTGAGATTTAAAACGTGATTTTTGGGCAAAAACGTGATTTGGGGCCAAAAACGTGATTTTTTGGGCAAAAACGTGATTTGGGGCCAAAAACGTGATTTTTGGCAAAAACGTGATTTTTGGGCAAAAACGTGATTTTTGGGCAAAAAACGTGATTTTTGGGCAAAAAACGTGATTTTTGGGCAAAAACGTGATTTTTTGGGCAAAAACTTGATTTTGGGGCCAAAAACGTGATTTTTAAGCAAAAACGTGATTTGGGGCCAAAAACGTGATTTTTGGGCAAAAACGTGATTTTTGGGCAAAAACGTGATTTTTGGGCAAAAACGTGATTTTTGGGCAAAAACGTGATTTTTAGGCAAAAACGTGATTTTTGGGCAAAAACGTGATTTTTGGGCAAAAAACGTGATTTTTGGGCAAAAACGTGATTTGGGGCCAAAAACGTGATTTTTGGGCAAAAACGTGATTTTTGGGCAAAAACGTGATTTTGGGGCCAAAACGTGATTTTTGGTCAAAAACGTGATTTTTGGGCAAAAACGTGATTTTTGGGCAAAAACGTGATTTTTGGGCAAAAACGTGATTTTTGGGCAAAAACGTGATTTTTGGGCAAAAACGTGATTTTTGGGCAAAAACGTGATTTTTGGGCAAAAACGTGATTTTTGGGCAGAAACGTGATTTGGGGCAAAAAACGTGATTTTTGGGCAAAAACGTGATTTTTGGGCAAAAACGTGATTTTTGGGCAAAAACGTGATTTTTGGGCAAAAACGTGATTTTTGGGCAAAAACGTTGATTTGGGGCCAAAAACGTGATTTTTGGGCAAAAACGTGATTTTTGGGCAAAAACGTGATTTGGGGCCAAAAACGTGATTTTTGGGCAAAAACGTGATTTTTGGGCAAAAACGTGATTTGGGGCCAAAAACGTGATTTTTGGGCAAAAAACGTGATTTTTTGGGCAAAAACGTGATTTTTGGGCAAAACCAACGTGATTTTTGGGCAAAAACGTGATTTTTGGGCAAAAACGTGATTTTTGGCAAAAACGTGATTTTTGGGCAAAAACGTGATTTTGGGGCAAAAACGTGATTTTTGGGCAAAAACTTGATTTGGGGCCAAAAACGTGATTTTTGGGCAAAAACGTGATTTTTGGGCAAAAACGTGATTTGGGGGCCAAAAACGTGATTTCCAAAAACGTGATTTTTGGGCAAAAACGTGATTTTTGGGCAAAAACGTGATTTTTGGGCAAAAACGTGATTTTTGGGCAAAAGCAAAAACGTGATTTTTGGGCAAAAACGTGATTTTTGGGCAAAAACGTGATTTGGGGCCAAAAACGTGATTTTTGGGCAAAAACGTGATTTGGGGCCAAAAACGTGATTTTTGGGCAAAAACGTGATTTTTGGGCAAAAACGTGATTTTTGGGCAAAAACGTGATTTTTTGGGCAAAAACGTGATTTTTGGGCAAAAACGTGATTTTTGGGCAAAAACTTGATTTGGGGCCAAAAACGTGATTTTTAAGCAAAAACGTGATTTGGGGCCAAAAACGTGATTTTTGGGCAAAAACGTGATTTTTGGGCAAAAACGTGATTTTTGGGCAAAAACGTGATTTTTGGGCAAAAACGTGATTTTTAGGCAAAAACGTGATTTTTGGGCAAAAACGTGATTTTTGGGCAAAAACGTGATTTTTGGGCAAAAACGTGATTTGGGGCCAAAAACGTGATTTTTGGGCAAAAACGTGATTTTTGGGCAAAAACGTGATTTGGGGCCAAAAACGTGATTTTTGGTCAAAAACGTGATTTTTGGGCAAAAACGTGATTTTTGGGCAAAAACGTGATTTTTGGGCAAAAACGTGATTTTTGGGCAAAAACGTGATTTTTGGGGCAAAAACGTGATTTTTGGGCAAAAACGTGATTTTTGGGCAAAAACGTGATTTTTGGGCAGAAACGTGATTTGGGGCAAAAACGTGATTTTTGGGCAAAAACGTGATTTGGGGCCAAAAACGTGATTTTTGGGCAAAAACGTGATTTGGGGCCAAAAACGTGATTTTGGGCAAAAACGTGATTTTTTGGGCAAAAACGTGATTTTTGGGCAAAAAACGTGATTTTTGGGCAAAAACGTGATTTTTGGGCAAAAACGTGATTTTTGGCCAAAAACGTGATTTTTGGGCAAAAACGTGATTTGGGGCCAAAAACGTGATTTTTGGGCAAAAACGTGATTTTTGGGCAAAAACGTGATTTTTGGGCAAAAACGTGATTTGGGGCCAAAAACGTGATTTTTGGGCAAAAACTTGATTTGGGGCCAAAAACGTGATTTTTGGGCAAAAACGTGATTTTTGGGCAAAAACGTGATTTGGGGCCAAAAACGTGATTTTTGGCCAAAAACGTGATTTTTGGGCAAAAACGTGATTTTTGGGCAAAAACGTGATTTTTGGGCCAAAAACGTGATTTTTGGGCAAAAACGTGATTTTTGGGCAAAAACGTGATTTTTGGGCAAAAACGTGATTTTTGGGCAAAAACGTGATTTTGGGCAAAAACGTGATTTTTGGGCAAAAACGTGATTTGGGGCCAAAAACGTGATTTTTGGGCAAAAACGTGATTTGGGGCCAAAAACGTGATTTTTGGGCAAAAACGTGATTTTTGGGCAAAAACGTGATTTTTGGGCAAAAACGTGATTTTTGGGCAAAAACGTGATTTGGGGCCAAAAACGTGATTTTTGTGCAAAAACGTGATTTTTGGGCAAAAACGTGATTTTTGGGCAAAAACGTGATTTGGGGCCAAAAACGTGATTTTTGGGCAAAAACGTGATTTTTGGCCAAAAACGTGATTTTTGGGCAAAAACGTGATTTTTGGGCAAAAACGTGATTTGGGGCCAAAAACGTGATTTTTGGGCAAAAACGTGATTTTTGGGCAAAAACGTGATTTTTGGGCAAAAACGTGATTTTTGGGCAAAAACGTGATTTTTGGGCAAAAACGTGATTTTTGGGCAAAAACGTGATTTGGGGCCAAAAACGTGATTTTGGGCAAAAACGTGATTTTTTGGGCAAAAACGTGATTTTTGGGCAAAAACGTGATTTTTGGGCAAAAACGTGATTTTTGGGCAAAAACGTGATTTTTGGCCAAAAACGTGATTTTTGGGCAAAAACGTGATTTGGGGCCAAAAACGTGATTTTTGGGCAAAAACGTGATTTTTGGGCAAAAACGTGATTTTTGGGCAAAAACGTGATTTGGGGCCAAAAACGTGATTTTTGGGCAAAAACTTGATTTGGGGCCAAAAACGTGATTTTTGGGCAAAAACGTGATTTTTGGGCAAAAACGTGATTTGGGGCCAAAAACGTGATTTTTGGCCAAAAACGTGATTTTTGGGCAAAAACGTGATTTTTGGGCAAAAACGTGATTTTTGGGCAAAAACGTGATTTTTGGGCAAAAACGTGATTTTTGGGCAAAAACGTGATTTTTGGGCAAAAACGTGATTTTTGGGCAAAAACGTGATTTTTGGGCAAAAACGTGATTTGGGGCCAAAAACGTGATTTTTGGGCAAAAACGTGATTTTTGGGCAAAAACGTGATTTGGGGCCAAAAACGTGATTTTTGGGCAAAAACGTGATTTTTGGGCAAAAACGTGATTTTTGGGCAAAAACGTGATTTTTGGGCAAAAAACGTGATTTGGGGCCAAAAACGTGATTTTTGGGCAAAAACGTGATTTTTGGGCAAAAACGTGATTTTTGGGCAAAAACTTGATTTGGGGCCAAAAACGTGATTTTTGGGCAAAAACGTGATTTTTGGGCAAAAACGTGATTTGGGGCCAAAAACGTGATTTTTGGGCAAAAACGTGATTTTTGGGCAAAAAACGTGATTTTTGGGCAAAAACGTGATTTTTGGGCAAAAACGTGATTTTTGGGCAAAAACGTGATTTTTGGGCAAAAACGTGATTTTTGGGCAAAAACGTGATTTTTGGGCAAAAACGTGATTTGGGGCCAAAAACGTGATTTTTGGGCAAAAACGTGATTTTTTGGGCAAAAACGTGATTTTTGGGCAAAAACGTGATTTTTTGGGCAAAAACGTGATTTTTGGGCAAAAACGTGATTTTTGGGCAAAAACGTGATTTTTGGGCAAAAACGTGATTTTTGGCCAAAAACGTGATTTTTGGGCAAAAACGTGATTTGGGGCCAAAAACGTGATTTTTGGGCAAAAACGTGATTTTTGGGCAAAAACGTGATTTTGGGGCAAAAACGTGATTTGGGGCCAAAAACGTGATTTTTGGGCAAAAACTTGATTTGGGGCCAAAAACGTGATTTTTGGGCAAAAACGTGATTTTTGGGCAAAAACGTGATTTGGGGCCAAAAACGTGATTTTTGGCCAAAAACGTGATTTTTGGGCAAAAACGTGATTTTTGGGCAAAAACGTGATTTTTGGGCAAAAACGTGATTTTTGGGCAAAAACGTGATTTTTGGGCAAAAACGTGATTTTTGGGCAAAAACGTGATTTGGGGCCAAAAACGTGATTTTTGGGCAAAAACGTGATTTTTGGGCAAAAACGTGATTTTTGGGCAAAAATGTGATTTGGGGCCAAAAACGTGATTTTTGGGCAAAAACGTGATTATTGGGCAAAAACGTGATTTTTGGGCAAAAACGAGATTTTTGGGCAAAAACGAGATTTTTGGGCAAAAACGTGATTTGGGGCCAAAAACGTGATTTTTGGGCAAAAACGTGATTTTTGGGCAAAAACGTGATTTTTGGGCAAAAACTTGATTTGGGGCCAAAAACGTGATTTTTGGGCAAAAACGTGATTTTTGGGCAAAAACGTGATTTGGGGCCAAAAACGTGATTTTTGGGCAAAAACGTGATTTTTGGGCAAAAACGTGATTTTTGGGCAAAAACGTGATTTTTGGGCAAAAACGTGATTTTTGGGCAAAAACGTGATTTTTGGGCAAAAACGTGATTTTTGGGCAAAAACGTGATTTGGGGCCAAAAACGTGATTTTTGGGCAAAAACGTGATTTTTTGGGCAAAAACGTGATTTTTGGGCAAAAACGTGATTTTTGGGCAAAAACGTGATTTTTGGGCAAAAACGTGATTTTTGGCCAAAAACGTGATTTTTGGGCAAAAACGTGATTTGGGGCCAAAAACGTGATTTTTGGGCAAAAACGTGATTTTTGGGCAAAAACGTGATTTTGGGGCAAAATCGTGATTTGGGGCCAAAAACGTGATTTTTGGGCAAAAACTTGATTTGGGGCCAAAAACGTGATTTTTGGGCTAAAACGTGATTTTTGGGCAAAAACGTGATTTGGGGCCAAAAACGTGATTTTTGGCCAAAAACGTGATTTTTGGGCAAAAACGTGATTTTTGGGCAAAAACGTGATTTTTGGGCAAAAACGTGATTTTTGGGCAAAAACGTGATTTTTGGGCAAAAACGTGATTTTTGGGCAAAAACGTGATTTGGGGCCAAAAACGTGATTTTTGGGCAAAAACGTGATTTTTGGGCAAAAACGTGATTTTTGGGCAAAAATGTGATTTGGGGCCAAAAACGTGATTTTTGGGCAAAAACGTGATTATTGGGCAAAAACGTGATTTTTGGGCAAAAACGAGATTTTTGGGCAAAAACGAGATTTTTGGGCAAAAACGTGATTTGGGGCCAAAAACGTGATTTTTGGGCAAAAACGTGATTTTTGGGCAAAAACGTGATTTGGGGCCAAAAACGTGATTTTTGGGCAAAAACGTGATTTGGGGCCAAAAACGTGATTTTTGGGCCAAAACGTGATTTGGGGCCAAAAACGTGATTTTTGGGCAAAAACGTGATTTTTGGGCAAAAACGTGATTTGGGGCCAAAAACGTGATTTTTGGCTAAAAACGTGATTTTTGGGCAAAAACGTGATTTTTGGGCAAAAACGTGATTTGGGGCAAAAACGCGATCTTTGGGCAAAAACGTGATTTTTGGGCAAAAACGTGATTTTTGGGCAAAAAAGTGATTTTTGGGCAAAAACGTGATTTCGGGGCAAAAACGTGACTTTTCGGGCCACTTTCAGGGACACTTCCGGGCCACTTCCGGGACACTTCCGGGCCACTTCCGGGCCACTTCCGGGCCACTTCCGGGCCACTTCCGGGCCACTTCCGGGCCACTTCCGGGCCACTTCCGGTCCCCTTCCGGGCCCCTTCCGGGCCCCTTCCGGGCCACTTCCGGGCCACTTCCGGGCCACTTCCGGGCCACTTCCGGGACACTTCCGGGCCACTTCCGGGCCACTTCCGGGCCACTTCCGGGCCACTTTCCGGGCCACTTTCCGTGCCACTTTCCGGGCCACTTTCCGTGCCACTTTCCGGGCCACTTTCCGGGCCACTTTCCGGGCCACTTTCCGGGCCACTTCCGGGCCACTTTCCGGGCCACTTTCCGGGCCACTTCCGGGCCACTTCCGGGCCACTTCCGGGCCACTTTCGGGCCACTTCCGGGCATCTTCCGGGCCACTTACGGGCCCCTTCCGGGCCACTTTCCGGGCCACTTTCCAGGCCACTTTCCGGGCCACTTTCCGGGCCACTTTCCGGGCCACTTCCGGACCACTTCCGGGCCACTTCCGGGCCACTTCCGGACCACGTCCGGGCCACTTCCGGGCCACTTCCGGGCCACTTCCGGGCCCCTTCCGTTCCACTTCCGGGCCACTTCCGGGCCACTTCCGGGCCACTTCCGGGCCACTTCCGGGCCCCTTCCGGACCACTTCCGGGCCACTTCCGGGCCACTTCCGGACCACTTCCGGGCCACTTCCGGGCCACTTTCGGGCCACTTCCGGACCACTTCCGGGCCACTTCCGGGCCACTTTCGGGCCACTTCCGGGCCCCTTCCGGGCCACTTCCGGGCCACTTCCGGGCCACTTCCGGGCCACTTTCGGGCCACTTCCGGACCACTTCCGGGCCACTTCCGGGCCACTTTCGGGCCACTTCCGGGCCCCTTCCGGGCCACTTTCGGGCCACTTCCGGGCCCCTTCCGGGCCACTTCCGGGCCACTTCCGGGCCACTTCCGGGCCACTTCCGGGCCATTTCCGGGCCACTTCCGGGCCACTTCCGGGCCACTTCCGGGCCCCTTCCGGGCCACTTTCGGGCCACTTCCGGGCCCCTTCCGGGCCACTTCCGGGCCACTTCCGGGCCCCTTCCGGGCCACTTCCGGGCCACTTTCGGGCCACTTCCGGACCACTTCCGGGCCACTTCCGGGCCACTTCCGGGCCACTTCCGGGCCACTTCCGGGCCACTTCCGGGCCACTTCCGGGCCACTTCCGGGCCACTTCCGGGCCACTTCCGGGCCACTTCCGGGCCCCTTCCGGGCCACTTCCGGGCCACTTCCGGGCCCCCTTCCGGGCCACTTTCGGGCCACTTCCGGGCCCCTTCCGGGCCACTTCCGGGCCACTTCCGGGCCACTTCCGGGCAACTTCCGGGCCACTTCCGGGCCACTTCCGGGCCACTTCCGGGCCACTTCCGGGCCACTTCCAGGCCACTTCCGGGCCACTTCCGGCCACTTCCGGGCCATTTCCGGGCCACTTCCGGGCCACTTCCGGGCCACTTCCGGGCCACTTCCGGGCCACTTCCGGGCCACTTCCGGGCCATTTCCGGGCCACTTCCGGGCCACTTCCGGGCCATTTCCGGGCCACTTCCGGGCCACTTCCGGGCCACTTCCGGGCCCCTTCCGGGCCACTTTCCGGGCCACTTTTCGGCCCACTTCCGGGCCACTTCCGGGCCACTTCCGGACCACTTCCGGGCCACTTCCGGGCCACTTCCGGGCCACTTCCGGGCCTCTTCCGGGCCACTTCCGGGCCACTTCCGGGCCATTTCCGGGCCACCTCCGGGCCACTTCCGGGCCCCTTCCGGGCCCCTTCCGGGCCACTTCCGGGCCACTTCCAGGCCACTGCCGGGCCACTTCCGGGCCACTTCCGGGCCACTTCCGGGCCACTTCCGGGGTTCCGTTTAAACACAACCCTTAAACGCCAACCCTTTAAACACAACCTTTAAACGCCAACCGTTTCAACACCACCAACCCTTAAACGCCAACCATTTAAACACAACCTTTAAACGCCAACCGTTTAAACACCACCAACCCTTAAACGCCAACCCTTTAAACACAACCTTTAAACGCCAACCGTTTAAACACCACCAACCCTTAAACGCCAACCCTTTAAACACAACCTTTAAACGCCAACCGTTTAAACACCACCAACCCTTAAACGCCAACCCTTTAAACACAACCTTTAAACGCCAACCGTTTAAATACCACCATCCCTTAAACGCCAAGCCTTTAAACACAACCTTTAAACGCCAACCGTTTAAACACCACCAACCCTTAAACGCCAAGCCTTTAAACACAACCTTTAAACGCCAACCGTTTAAACACCACCAACCCTTAAACGCCAAGCCTTTAAACACAACCTTTAAACGCCAACCGTTTAAACACCACCAACCTTTAAACGCCAACCCTTTAAACACAACCTTTAAACGCCAACCGTTTAAACACCACCAACCCTTTAAACACAACCTTTAAACGCCAACCGTTTCAACACCACCAACCCTTAAACGCCAACCATTTAAACACAACCTTTAAACGCCAACCGTTTAAACACCACCAACCCTTAAACGCCAACCCTTTAAACACAACCTTTAAACGCCAACCGTTTAAACACCACCAACCCTTAAACGCCAACCCTTTAAACACAACCTTTAACGCCAACCGTTTAAACACCACCAACCCTTAAACGCCAACCCTTTAAACACAACCTTTAAACGCCAACCGTTTAAATACCACCATCCCTTAAACGCCAAGCCTTTAAACACAACCTTTAAACGCCAACCGTTAAAACACCACCAACCCTTAAACGCCAAGCCTTTAAACACAACCTTTAAACGCCAACCGTTTAAACACCACCAACCCTTAAACGCCAACCCTTTAAACACAACCTTTAAACGCCAACCGTATAAGCACCACCAACCCTTAAACACCAAACCTTTAAACACAACCTTTAAACGCCAACCGTTTAAACACCACCAACCCTTAAACGCCAACCCTTTAAACACAACCTTTAAACGCCAACCGTTTAAACACCACCAACCCTTAAACGCCAACCCTTTAAACACAACCTTTAAACACCAACCGTTTAAAACACCACCAACCCTTAAACACCAACCCTTTAAACACAACCTTTAAACGCTAACCCTTAAACGCCAACCCTTTAAACACAACCTTAAAACGCCAACCGTTTAAACACCACCAACCCTTAAACGCCAATCCTTTAAACACAACCTTTAAACACCAACCGTTTAAACACCACTAACCCTTAAACACCAACCCTTTAAACACAACCTTTAAACGCCAACCCTTAAACGCCAACCATTTAAACACAACCTTTAAACGCCAAACGTTTAAACACCACCAACCCTTAAACGCCAACCCTTTAAACACAACCTTTAAACGCCAACCGTTTAAACACCACCAACCCTTAAACGCCAACCCTTTAAACACAACCTTTAAACGCCAACCGTTTCAACACCACCAACCCTTAAACGCCAAGCCTTTAATCACAACTTTTAAACGCCAACCGTTTAAACACCACCAACCCTTAAACGCCAACCCTATAAACACAACCTTTAAACGCCAACCGTTTAAACACCACCAACCCTTAAACGCCAAGCCTTTAAACACAACCTTTAAACGCCAACCGTTTAAACACCACCAACCCTTAAACGCCAACCCTTTAAACACAACCTTTAAACGCCAACCGTTTAAACACCACCAACCCTTAAACACCAACCCTTTAAACACAACCTTTAAACGCCAACCCTTAAACGCCAACCATTTAAACACAACCTTTAAACGCCAAACGTTTAAACACCACCAACCCTTAAACGCCAACCCTTTAAACACAACCTTTAAACGCCAACCGTTTAAACACCACCAACCCTTAAACGCCAACCCTTTAAACACAACCTTTAAACGCCAACCGTTTAAACACCACCAACCCTTAAACGCTGACCCTTTAAACACAACCTTTAAACGCCAACCGTTTAAACACCACCAACCCTTAAACGCCAACCCTTTAAACACAACCTTTAAACGCTAACCCTTAAACGCCAACCCTTTAAACACAACCTTTAAACGCCAACCGTTTAAACACCACCAACCCTTAAACGCCAAGCCTTCAAACACAACCTTAAAACGCCAACCGTTTAAACACCACCAACCCTTAAACGCCAATCCTTTAAACACAACCTTTAAACGCCAACCGTTTAAACACCACCAACCCTTAAACGCCAACCCTTTAAACACAACCTTTAAACGCCAACCGTTTAAAACACCACCAACCCTTAAACGCCAACCCTTTAAACACAACCTTTAAACGCCAACCGTTTAAACACCACCAACCCTTAAACGCCAACCCTTTAAACACAACCTTTAAACGCCAACCGTTTAAATACCACCATCCCTTAAACGCCAAGCCTTTAAACACAACCTTTAAACGCCAACCGTTAAAACACCACCAACCCTTAAACGCCAAGCCTTTAAACACAACCTTTAAACGCCAACCGTTTAAACACCACCAACCCTTAAACGCCAACCCTTTAAACACAACCTTTAAACGCCAACCGTATAAGCACCACCAACCCTTAAACACCAAACCTTTAAACACAACCTTTAAACGCCAACCGTTTAAACACCACCAACCCTTAAACGCCAACCCTTTAAACACAACCTTTAAACGCCAACCGTTTAAACACCACCAACCCTTAAACGCCAACCCTTTAAACACAACCTTTAAACACCAACCGTTTAAACACCACCAACCCTTAAACACCAACCCTTTAAACACAACCTTTAAACGCTAACCCTTAAACGCCAACCCTTTAACACAACCTTAAAACGCCAACCGTTTAAACACCACCAACCCTTAAACGCCAATCCTTTAAACACAACCTTTAAACACCAACCGTTTAAACACCACTAACCCTTAAACACCAACCCTTTAAACACAACCTTTAAACGCCAACCCTTAAACGCCAACCATTTAAACACAACCTTTAAACGCCAAACGTTTAAACACCACCAACCCTTAAACGCCAACCCTTTAAACACAACCTTTAAACGCCAACCGTTTAAACACCACCAACCCTTAAACGCCAACCCTTTAAACACAACCTTTAAACGCCAACCGTTTCAACACCACCAACCCTTAAACGCCAAGCCTTTAATCACAACTTTTAAACGCCAACCGTTTAAACACCACCAACCCTTAAACGCCAACCCTATAAACACAACCTTTAAACGCCAACCGTTTAAACACCACCAACCCTTAAACGCCAAGCCTTTAAACACAACCTTTAAACGCCAACCGTTTAAACACCACCAACCCTTAAACGCCAACCCTTTAAACACAACCTTTAAACGCCAACCGTTTAAAACACCACCAACCCTTAAACACCAACCCTTTAAACACAACCTTTAAACGCCAACCCTTAAACGCCAACCATTTAAACACAACCTTTAAACGCCAAACGTTTAAACACCACCAACCCTTAAACGCCAACCCTTTAAACACAACCTTTAAACGCCAACCGTTTTAAACACCACCAACCCTTAAACGCCAACCCTTTAAACACAACCTTTAAACGCCAACCGTTTAAACACCACCAACCCTTAAACGCTGACCCTTTAAACACAACCTTTAAACGCCAACCGTTTAAACACCACCAACCCTTAAACGCCAACCCTTTAAACACAACCTTTAAACACCAACCGTTTAAAACACCACCAACCCTTAAACACCAACCCTTTAAACACAACCTTTAAACGCTAACCCTTAAACGCCAACCCTTTAAACACAACCTTTAAACGCCAACCGTTTAAACACCACCAACCCTTAAACGCCAAGCCTTCAAACACAACCTTAAAACGCCAACCGTTTAAACACCACCAACCCTTAAACGCCAATCCTTTAAACACAACCTTTAAACACCAACCGTTTAAACACCACTAACCCTTAAACACCAACCCTTTAAACACAACCTTTAAACGCCAACCCTTAAACGCCAACCATTTAAACACAACCTTTAAACGCCAAACGTTTAAACACCACCAACCCTTAAACGCCAACCCTTTAAACACAACCTTTAAATGCCAACCCTTAAACGCCAACCATTTAAACACAACCTTTAAACGCCAAACGTTTTAAACACCACCAACCCTTAAACGACAAGCCTTTAAACACAACCTTTAAACGCCAACCGTTTAAACACCACCAACCCTTAAACACCAACCCTTTAAACACAACCTTTAAATGCCAACCCTTAAACGCCAACCATTTAAACACAACCTTTAAACGCCAAACGTTTAAACACCACCAACCCTTAAACGCCAACCCTTTAAACACAACCTTTAAACGCCAACCGTTTAAAACACCACCAACCCTTAAACGCCAACCCTTTAAACACAACCTTTAAACACCAACCCTTAAACGCCAAGCCTTTAATCACAACCTTTAAACGCCAACCGTTTAAACACCACCAACCCTTAAACGCCAACCCTTTAAACACAACCTTTAAACGCCAACCATTTAAACACAACCTTTAAACGCCAAACGTTTAAACACCACCAACCCTTAAACGACAAGCCTTTAAACACAACCTTTAAACGCCAACCGTTTAAACACCACCAACCCTTAAACACCAACCCTTTAAACACAACCTTTAAATGCCAACCCTTAAACGCCAACCATTTAAACACAACCTTTAAACGCCAAACGTTTAAACACCACCAACCCTTAAACGCCAACCCTTTAAACACAACCTTTAAACGCCAACCGTTTAAACACCACCAACCCTTAAACGCCAACCCTTTAAACACAACCTTTAAACGCCAACCGTTTAAATACCACCATCCCTTAAACGCCAAGCCTTTAAACACAACCTTTAAACGCCAACCGTTTAAACACCACCAACCCTTAAACGCTGACCCTTTAAACACAACCTTTAAACGCCAACCGTTTAAACACCACCAACCCTTAAACGCCAACCCTTTAAACACAACCTTTAAACACCAACCGTTTAAACACCACCAACCCTTAAACACCAACCCTTAAAACACAACCTTTAAACGCCAACCGTTTAAACACCACCAACCCTTAAACGCCAACCCTTTAAACACAACCTTTAAACGCCAACCGTTTAAACACCACCAACCCTTAAACGCCAACCCTTTAAACACAACCTTTAAACGCCAACCGTTTAAGCACCACCAACCCTTAAACGCCAACCCTTTAAACACAACCTTTAAACGCCAACGGTTTATACACCACCATCCCTTAAACGCCAACCCTTTAAACACAACCTTTAAACGACAACCGTTTAAACACTACCAACCCTTAAACGCCAACCCTTTAAACACAACCTTTAAACGCCAACCGTTTAAACACCACCAACCCTTAAACGCCAAGCCTTTTTAAAACAACCTTAAACACAACCTTAAACGGCAACCATTTAAACGCAACCATTAAGAGTTGGCGTTTAACGGTTGTGTTTAAAGGGTTGGCGTTAAAGGGTTGGTGGTGTTTAAACGGTTGGCGTTTAAAGGTTGTGTTTAAAGGGTTGGCGTTTAAGGGTTGGTGGTGTTTAAACGGTTGGCGTTTAAAGGTTGTGTTTAAAGGGTTGGCGTTTAAGGGTTGTGTTTTAACGAAACCCCGGAAGTAGCCCGGAAGTAGCCCGGAAGTAGCCCGGAAGTGCCCGGAAGTAGCCCGTAGGTAGCCCGTGGTAGCCCGGAAGTGGCCCGGAAGTAGCCCGGAAGTTGCCCGGAAGTGGCCCGGAAGTGGCCCGGAAGTGGCCCGGAAGTGGCCCGGAAGTGGCCCGGAAGTAGCCCGGAGGTAGCCCGGAAGTGGCCCGGAAGTAGCCCGGAAGTGGCTCGGAGGTAGCCCGGAGGTAGCCCGGAGGTAGCCCGGAAGTGCCCGGAAGTAGCCCAGAAGTAGCCCGGTGGTAGCCCGGATGTAGCCCGGAAGTGGCCCGGAAGTAGCCCGGAAGTGGCCCGGAAGTGGCCCGGAAGTGGCCCGGAGGTAGCCCGGTGGTAGCCCGGAAGTAGCCCAGAAGTGGCACGGAAGTAGCCCGGAAGTAGCCCGAAGTGGCCCGAAAGTGGCCCGGAAGTGGCCCGGAAGTGGCCCGGAAGTCGCCCGGAAGTGGCCCGGAAGTGGCCCGGAAGTGGCCCGGAAGTGGCCCGGAAGTGGCCCAAAAGTGGCCCGAAAGTGGCCCGGAAGTGGCCCGGAAGTGTCCCGGAAGTGGCCAGGAAGTGGCCCGGAAGTAGCCCGGAAGTAGCCCGGAAGTGGCCCGGAAGTAGCCCAGAAGTGGCCCGGAAGTGGCCCGGAAGTGGCCCGGAGGTAGCCCGGTGGTAGCCCGGAAGTAGCCCAGAAGTGGCCCGGAAGTGGCCCGGAAGTGGCCCGGAAGTGGCCCGAAAGTGGCCCGGAAGTGGCCCGGAAGTGGCCCGGAAGTAGCCCGGAAGTGGCCCGGAAGTCGCCCGGAAGTGGCCCGGAAGTGGCCCGGAAGTGGCCCGGAAGTGGCCCGGAAGTGGCCCGGAAGTGGCCCGGAGGTAGCCCGGTGGTAGCCCCGGAAGTAGCCCAGAAGTGGCACGGAAGTGGCCCGGAAGTGGCCCGGAAGTGGCCCGAAAGTGGCCCGGAAGTGGCCCGGAAGTGGCCCGGAAGTCGCCCGGAAGTGGCCCGGAAGTGGCCCGGAAGTGGCCCGGAAGTGGCCCGGAAGTGGCCCAAAAGTGGCCCGAAAGTGGCCCGGAAGTGGCCCGGAAGTGTCCCGGAAGTGGCCAGGAAGTCGCCCGGAAGTAGCCCGGAAGTAGCCCGGAAGTGGCCCGGAAGTAGCCCGGAAGTGGCCCGGAAGTGGCCCGGAAGTGGCCCGGAGGTAGCCCGGTGGTAGCCCGGAAGTAGCCCAGAAGTGGCCCGGAAGTGGCCCGGAAGTGGCCCGGAAGTGGCCCGGAAGTAGCCCGGAAGTGGCCCGGAAGTCGCCCGGAAGTGGCCCGGAAGTGGCCCGGAAGTGGCCCGGAAGTGGCCCGGAAGTGGCCCGGAAGTGGCCCGGAAGTAGCCCGGAGGTAGCCCGGAAGTGGCCCGGAAGTAGCCCGGAAGTGGCCCGGAAGTGGCCCGGAAGTGGCCCGGAAGTGGCCCGGAAGTGGCCCAAAAGTGGCCCGAAAGTGGCCCGGAAGTGGCCCGGAAGTGTCCCGGAAGTGGCCAGGAAGTCGCCCGGAAGTAGCCCGGAAGTAGCCCGGAAGTGGCCCGGAAGTAGCCCGGAAGTGGCCCGGAAGTGGCCCGGAAGTGGCCCGGAGGTAGCCCGGTGGTAGCCCGGAAGTAGCCCAGAAGTGGCCCGGAAGTGGCCCGGAAGTGGCCCGGAAGTGGCCCGGAAGTAGCCCGGAAGTGGCCCGGAAGTCGCCCGGAAGTGGCCCGGAAGTGGCCCGGAAGTGGCCCGGAAGTGGCCCGGAAGTGGCCGGGAAGTAGCCCAGAAGTAGCCCGGAAGTAGCCCGGAAATCACGTTTTTGCCCAAAAATCACGTTTTTGGCCAAAAATCACGTTTTTGGCCTCAAATCACGTTTTGCCCAAAAATCACGTTTTTGCCCAAACATCACGTTTTTGGCCAAAAATCACGTTTTTGGCCCCAAATCACGTTTTTGCCCAAAAATCACGTTTTTGCCCAAAAATCACGTTTTTGCCCAAAAATCACGTTTTTTGCCCAAAAATCACGTTTTTGCCCAAAAATCACGTTTTTGCCCAAAAATCACGTTTTTGCCCAAAAATCACGTTTTTGCCCAAAAATCACGTTTTTGCCCAAAAATCACGTTTTTGCCCAAAAATCACGTTTTTGCCCAAAAATCACGTTTTTTGCCCCAAAAATCACGTTTTTGCCCAAAAATCACGCTTTTGCCCAAAAATCACGTTTTTGGCCCCAAATCACGTTTTTGCCCAAAAATCACGTTTTTGCCCAAAAATCACGTTTTTGCCCAAAAATCACGTTTTTGGCCCCAAATCACGTTTTTGCCCAAAAATCACGTTTTTGCCCAAAAATCACGTTTTTGCCCCAAATCACGTTTTTGCCCAAAAATCACGTTTTTGCCCAAAAATCACGTTTTTGGCCCCAAATCACGTTTTGCCCAAAAATCACGTTTTTGCCCAAAAATCACGTTTTTGCCCAAAAATCACGATTTTGCCCAAAAATCACGTTTTTGGCCCCAAATTACGTTTTTGCCCAAAAATCACTTTTTTTCCCAAAAATCACGTTTTTGCCCAAAAATCACGTTTTTGCCCAAAAATCACGATTTTGGCCAAAAATCACGTTTTTGGCCCCAAATCACGTTTTTGCCCAAAAATCACGTATTTGCCCAAAAATCACGTTTTTTCACAAAAATCACGTTTTTGGCCCCAAATCACGTTTTTGCCCAAAAATCACGTTTTTGCCCAAAAATCACGTTTTTG
>NW_027614956.1:12500-16707 GCF_965212315.1 Lampetra planeri | reverse complement strand
CCCCACTCACCCACCCACCCACCTACCCACCCACCCACTCCCCAACCTACCCACTCTCCACCTACCCACTCCCCCACTCACCCACCCACCCACCTACCCACCTACCCACTCAATAAATGAGGTCGCCCCAAATGTGACGGACCCCCCTGCCAGCAGAGTCAGCAGGCCGTGAGCTTGCAACGGCAGCAGTCTCGAGTGACAGGTTCCACAATACCCGGGTCACAGGTTCCACAGACCCGAGTGACAGGAACCACAGTACCCGGGTCACAGGTTCCACAGACCCGAGTGACAGGAACCACAGTACCCGGGTCACAGGTTCCACAGACCCGAGTGACAGGAACCACAGTACCCGGGTCACAGGTTCCACAGACCCGAGTGACAGGAACCACAGTACCCGGGTGACAGGTTCCACAGACCCGAGTGACAGGAACCACAGTACCCGGGTCACAGGTTCCACAGACCCGAGTGACAGGAACCACAGTACCCGGGTCACAGGTTCCACAGACCCGAGTGACAGGAACCACAGTACCCGGGTCACAGGTTCCACAGACCCGAGTGACAGGAACCACAGTACCCGGGTCACAGGTTCCACAGACCCGAGTGACAGGAACCACAGTACCCGGGTCACAGGTTCCACAGACCCGAGTGACAGGAACCACAGTACCCGGGTCACAGGTTCCACAGACCCGAGTGACAGGAACCACAGTACCCGGGTCACAGGTTCCACAGACCCGAGTGACAGGAACCACAGTACCCGGGTCACAGGTTCCACAGACCCGAGTGACAGGAACCACAGTACCCGGGTCACAGGTTCCACAGACCCGAGTGACAGGAACCACAGTACCCGGGTCACAGGTTCCACAGACCCGAGTGACAGGAACCACAGTACCCGGGTCACAGGTTCCACAGACCCGAGTGACAGGAACCACAGTACCCGGGTCACAGGTTCCACAGACCCGAGTGACAGGAACCACAGTACCCGGGTCACAGGTTCCACAGACCCGAGTGACAGGAACCACAGTACCCGGGTCACAGGTTCCACAGACCCGAGTGACAGGAACCACAGTACCCGGGTCACAGGTTCCACAGACCCGAGTGACAGCTACTGCAGTACCTGGATGACAGGGACCGCAGTACCCCGATGAGTGCCTCACGTACTGCCCCACGGGGCCACTCCACTGCTGGATGACTGCCTCCCGTGCCTATATAAAGCCACAACAGCGGATCGTTTTCTCACCCGAAGACGGACGCTTGTGTTGCGATCGAAACGTCGTGTTTTCTTTGCTTGTTTTTTTCCCTCTCCACGTGACTTTTTACCGAAAGAACCAGCGGGTCGTAGGCAATTCGATTTTTTTTTTTTGCCTTTGACGTGCGATCGGTTAGAGATGGCGTGAAGCGTCAGGTAAAGCGTCAGTGCGTCCTCGTTCCCGTGCGACGCACACACTCGCAGCTTGTGGCGCTGATGCAGCGTGGAATTGGCACGTCCAGTTCGCAACGGTGGACGAACCTTTCCGACTGACCGTGCCGTGTCGGGTCAACGTGGCCGTACGACGCGGGCTGCGGTTTACGCGATATTCCTTGGGTCCACCATTGGAACCTCATTTGCCAGAAGAAAAAATATGATGATTGGTTTTTTTACCCTTTTATCTGGCAACAAAACTGACACCTTTTTTTTACAAGGAGTCATGTTTGCATAGACTACAATACCTGCAGTCATAATGCAAACAAAAAACATAACTCTGATGATATATGCACTGTCCTTGAAGTTGATTGGTCCACACCCGAGACAGCTTTTCTTAGAGCCTAGTCTCACATGGTGTTGGACCAGATGACGCCAAAAGGCGCACAACTCAAAGACAATGCACCATCAGAGTACGAGAGCTCAGGGTAAAGCATTTACACCATTGGAACCTCCTTTGCCAGTAAAAAATATGATAATTGTTTTTTTACCCTTTTATCTGGCAACAAAACTGACACATTTTTTACGAGGAGTCATGTTTGCATAGACCAGAATACCTGCAGTCGTAATGCAAACAAAAAAACACAACTCTGATAATGTGTGCACTGTCCTTGAAGTTGATTGGTCCACACCCAAATATCATTCCTTGGGTCTTTCGGTAAAGTCACGGAGACCAAAACAATTTTCTTTATTTTCGATGACGACTGGCTTGTGTTGCGATCGAAACGTCGTCTTTCGTACATTTGTGTTTGTCCTTCGTGATTTTACCGAAAGACCCAAAGAATAAGAATCCCTGCAGTGGCGAAAGCTTTCAGTCAAGATGCTTCACGCGATGTCTCTTAGTAGTGGCTCTTTTTTATTGTTTTCAGAAGTGACCACGTGGTTTTCACAAATGATAGCCCAATGGACGCGGCTCATGATGATGATGATGATCATGATGATGATGATTATCATGATGATGATGATGATCATGATCATGATCATCATCATGATGATGATAAACATCATCATCGTCGTCGCGTGGAAATTTATAGCGGCGGGCAAACACTCGATGAACGCATGACATCGATTCTCGACGTGGAGGGAGGGGAAAAAGCGGAAGCCCCGGAGGAAAACATCAACGCGACCACGGGGATGGAGAGAGAGAGAGACACGCAAACTCCAAATACACAGCAGCAGGTGTCAGGACCTTGATCGAACCCACGACCTCCTGTGTACCAGGCGAGGTAGTCAACATCTCCTAGCCACCGTGATGATGATGAGAGAGAGAGAAAGATGCAAACTCCAAATCTACAGCAGCAGGCGTCAGGGTCGGGATCAAACCCACGACCTCCTGTACACCAGGCGAGGTAGTTAACATCTCCTAGCCACCGTGATGATGATGAGAGAGAGACACACAAACTCCAAATACACAGCAGGTGTAAGGCTCGGGATCGAACACATGACCTCCTGTATACCAGGCGAGGTCGTTAACATCTCCTAGCCATCGTGATGATGATGACATAGACACAAACTCCAAATATACAGCAGCAGGCGTCGTCAGGACCTTGATCGAACCCACGACCTCCTGTACACCCGGCGAGGTAGTTAACATCTCGCCGCCCGAAGAGCAACACGAAACGTGATCATATCCACTAATTGGCATTTACCGACCGACAGCTCCCAATGAATCACTGCGGCAGCAGCGACCGATTAAGGCCGGGCGATCTTTAAACATCGCTCGCAGCAGCGTCGCACACATCGACGGCGCTTCACCCCCCCCCGCTCCGTCGAGCCAGAGGCTCGTTCACGTTCACCTCTGACGCCACGGCAACGCCGCTGAAGGCGGTGGTGGGAAATTACACGTTCCCATGCCGGGAGACGGTGTTTCGCGTATTATTGACCCCCCCCCCCACCCCCGGAGTGAGTGTGTAAGCGAGTGTGTGTAAGTGAGGGAGTGAGTGTAAGTGTGTGTGTAAGTGTGTGTGTGAGTTTGTGAGAGTGAGTGTGAGAGTGAGTGTGTGTGTGTAAGCGAGTGTGCGTAAGTGAGGGAGTGAGTGTGTGTGTGAGTGTGTGTGGTGTGAGTGAGTGGTGTGTGAGTGTGGTGTGTAAGTGAGTGTGTGTAAGTGAGGGAGTGTGTGAGCGTGTGTGAGGGAGTGAGTGTGTGAGTGTAAGTGTGTGTGTGAGTGTGTGAGTGTGTGTGTGAGTGTGTGTGTGTGAGTGAGCGAGTGAGTGTGTGAGTGAGCCAGTGAGTGTGTGAGTGAGTGAGCGAGTGTGAGTGAGTGTGTGTGTGTGAGTGAGTGTGTAAGTGAGTGAGTGTGTAAGTGTGTGTGTGAGTGAGTGTGTAAGTGTGTGTGTGAGTGAGTGTGTAAGTGTGTTAGTAAGTGTGGGAGTGATGAGGATGTGAGGCTGGTTTATAAATTGATCGGCGCCCCGACCACAGCTCCACCCGCCGCCGTTGTGTTTTTTGGCTTCCCCAATTCCCCCCCCACCGCCCCCCCCCCCACCGCCCGCCCCCCCCCCCACCGCCCCCCCCCCACCGCCCCCCCCCCCACCGCCCCCCCCCACCGCCCCCCCCACCGCCCGCCCCCCCCCCCCACTGTCCCCCCCCACCGCCCCCCCCCCACCGCCCCCCCCACCGCCCCCCCCCAACGCCCCCCCCCCCACCGCCCCCCCCCAACGCCCCCCCCCCACCGCCCCCCCCCACCGCCCCCCCCCACCGCCCCCCCCACCCCCCGCTGCTTGCTGCCGAAAAACCGCCACGCTCCA
>NW_027614956.1:0-5000 GCF_965212315.1 Lampetra planeri | reverse complement strand
TTGACGAAGAGGAGGAGGGAGTGTTTTGATGAGAAGCAGGAGGGAGTGTTATGACGAAGAGGAGGGAGTGTTTTGACGAGGAGGAGGGAGTTTTATGATGAGAAGCAGGAGGGAGTGTTTTGATGAGAAGCAGGAGGGAGTGTTATGACGAAGAGGAGGGAGTGTTTTGATGAGAAGCAGGAGGGAGTGTTTTGACGAGGAGGAGGTAGTGTTTTGATGAGAAGCAGGAGGGAGTGTTTTGACGAGAAGCAGGAGGGAGTGTTTTGACGAGAAGCAGGAGGGAGTGTTTTGATGAGTCCTCTATGAGAAGTGGACTCAAGCAGATTAACGGGCGATTTGAGCTTTTGCTAAATCGATGCTTATATATTTATTTATATTCATTCGTGCATTAGGATTTATTTGGGGAGGGGGGGGGCTTAAACTAACCCCCCCCCCCTAACACCCCCCACCACTCTCTGAGATTCAAGACGTGGAGATGATTGAAATGCGATGGGTGTTTTATGATTTTGTGTTCGTGCAGAGGTTAGTCGCCGGGCAGAGATGATCGTCTCTGCCCGGAGGGGGTTCAGCGTGCGGGGAGAAGCCGGTTTGATATCCCAACTCAGTACATTTGTGTGTGCCTGTGAAGTTTGCGATGAGTCTATGAGTCTCTACGTGAGTCTACGGGTCTCTGTAGTGAGTCCTACGGGTCTCTGTGTGAGTCTACGGGTCTCTGTGTGAGTCTATGGGTCTCTGTAGTGAGTCTACGGGTCTCTGTGTGAGTCTATGGGTCTCTTTGTGAGTCTACGGGTCTCTGTGTGAGTCTATGGGTCTCTGGGTGAGTCTACGGGTCTCTGGGTGAGTCTATGGGTCTCTGTGTGAGTCTATGGGTCTCTGTGTGAGTCTATGGGTCTCTGTGTGAGTCTACGGGTCTCTGTGTGAGTCTACGGGTCTCTGTAGTGAGTCTATGGGTCTCTGTAGTGAGTCTATGGGTCTCTGTGTGAGTCTATGGGTCTCTGTGTGAGTCTATGGGTCTCTGTGTGAGTCTATGGGTCTCTGTGTGAGTATGGAACTCTGTGTGAGTCTACGGGTCTCTGCGTGAGTCTATGGGTCTCTGTGTGAGTCTACAGGTCTCGGTGTGAGTAGATCTCTGTGTGAGTCTACGGCTCTCTGTGTGAGTCTATGTGTCTCTGTGAGTCTATGAGTCTGTGTGAGTCTATGGGTCTCTGCGTGAGTCCATGGGTCTCTGTGCGAGTCTATTGCTCACTATGAACTCCCAGCACTTGAGCACCCGGTTTCGTCACCCACCCCACTCCCGGTGTTTTTTATCCGCACCAGCCCAGGAACGCCAAATCACACCGACGGATCTCTCCACTTGGCGTGTGACATTTGCCCGCAGATGCTATTAATATACTAATGGTAGGAACCCACTGGTTCCACCAGCCCCACAGGGGATTATTGTGTCCGTCCGTCCGTCGTGCAGGGAGGGGCTGGGTGGGGAGGGGCTGGGTGGGGAGGGGAGGAGCTGGTGGGGAGGGCTGGGAGGGGCTGGGTGGGGAGGGCTGGGAGGGGCTGGGTGGGGAGGGTGGGTAGGGGCTGGGTGGGGAGGGGCTGGGTTGTGGAGGCTGGGGGTTGGGCGGGGGGTGGGGCTGGGTGGGGATGAGCTGGTCACCCCGTGGTACCCTTATCAAAACTCAACGTTTAACCTACTCACGCCGGCTTGTGCCCGCCCTCACAGTCGGGCATATTTGCGGAATACACCACGCCGCCGTTGACCCTGCAGGCCATTGACCGCGCAACCCAACGTTCCTACCCAGCTCCCTCCGCAGGGATGTGTTAACACGTACACACACACACACACACCTATAAAGTATATAGATACAGCCCTGCCAATGTAGCCCGTGCACGCGTTTGTCTGTATGGAGGTGCTCGCTAACAGCACTTGTTAAGGACTTTACTCTGTGTGTGTGTGTGGGCGAGCGTGGTGCTGGCCACCCACCCCCTCGTGTGCCA
Source organism: Lampetra planeri (assembly GCF_965212315.1). Taxonomy (NCBI): domain Eukaryota; kingdom Metazoa; phylum Chordata; class Hyperoartia; order Petromyzontiformes; family Petromyzontidae; genus Lampetra; species Lampetra planeri. The sequence goes on along the minus strand of NW_027614956.1, from coordinate 3,008 downwards.
CAGCGCCGGTAGCCTCCGTAGGCGCTGCTACTACTCGCTACTAACAGCATCGTTGACCCCAACAGGCTGCTAAGGCTATACGGGGGATCTTTGTCTTTGTAGGCGCTGCTGCTACTTGCTACTAACAGCACTTGCCCCAACAGGCTGCTAAGGTTGTACCGGGGGTGGGGGGATTCGTCTGTATGGGGGGCGGTATCGGGCCTCCCCTAGGTCGACTCGGCCTCAAACGAGTAGCTGGTGCGGTGTATGGACATCGCCACTGGGGAGACAAAGGCGGCCGGGCGCGGTGCTGACCACCCCACCCTCGCCGCGTGCCGTTCCGGCCTTCGTAGATGCTGCTACTGACAGCACTTGCCCCAAAGGTCCGTTAAGGCTATACGGGGGATCTTTGTCTTTGCATCGGTGTTGTGGTTAGCGTGCTGCGCCACGAACCCGGTGGCCCGAGTTCGATTCCCACTCTAAAAACAATAAAAGTGGAGAGAGAGTCTTTAAAACGGTCCTGGGCCTCCCCTAGATTGACTCAGCCTCAAATGAGTACCTGTGCAGATGATGTAGGCCAGAACTTGGGGGGTAAAGGCCAATTTACCCGCCCGCTTACCCACTCACCCACTCACTCACCCACCCAGTCACTCACCAACCCAGTCACTCACTCACCCACTCACTCACCCACCCAGTCACTCACCAACCCACCCACCCATTCACCCACCCACCCACTCATTCACTCACTCCCCTACCCAGTCACTCACCAACCCACCCACTCATTCACCCACCCACTCATTCACCCACCCACTCATTCACCCACCCATTCACCCACCCACTCATTCACTCACTCACCTACCCAGTCACTCACCAACCCACCCACTCATTCACCCACCCACTCATTCACCCACCCACTCATTCACACCACCATTCACCCACCCACTCATTCACTCACTCACCTACCCAGTCACTCACCAACCCACCCACTCATTCACCCACCACCACTCATTCACCCACCCACTCATTCACCCACCCATTCACCCACCCACTCATTCACTCACTCACCTACCCAGTCACTCACCAACCCACCCACTCATTCACCCACCCACTCATTCACCCACCCACTCATTCACCCAACCCATTCACCCACCCACGCTCATTCACTCACTCACCTACCAGCCAGTCACTCCAACCCACCCAGTCACTCACCAACCCACCCAGTCACTCACCAACTTACCCACCCACTCACTCACCCACCCCACTCACCCACCCACTCATTCACCAACCCACCCACTCATTCACCCACCCACCCACTCATTCACCCACCCATTCACCCACCCACTCGTTCACTCACTCGCCTACCTAGTCACTCACCAACCCACCCAGTCACTCACCAACTTACCCACCCACTCACTCACCCACCCACTCACCCACCCACTCATTCACCCACCCACTCATTCACCAACCCACCCACTCATTCACCCACCCACCCACTCATTCACCCACCCATTCACCCACCCACTCGTTCACTCACTCACCTACCCAGTCACTCACCAACCCACCCAGTCACTCACCAACTTACCCACCCACTCACTCACCCACCCACTCACCCACCCACTCATTCACCAACCCACCCACTCACTCACCCACCTCACTCACCTACCCACTCACCCGGGCCCTCCCCTAAGTCGTCTCAGCCTCAAACGAGTATCTGGTGTGGTGTGTGAACATCGCCTCCGGGGAGACAAAGGCGGCCGGGCGTTGTGGTGCTGGCCCACCCACCTCGTGTGACATGCCGGCCTTCGTAGGTGCTGTTTGTCGTTAAGGCTATTCGGGGGATCTTTGTCCATACATTGTACATGGTCGAGTGGTGGTGCAGTGGTTAGCGCGTCGCGCTACGAACCCAGCGACTCGAGTTCGACTCCCGCTCAAGATCAACAGGAGCGGCGAGTCTTTGCAACGGTCCTGGGCCTTCTCCCCTAGGTCGACTCAGCCTCGAACGAGTACCTGGTGCGGTGTGTAGTAAACATTGCCACTGGGGGAGATGACTCGGAGAGAGAGGGAGAGAGAGACAGCTTGACCCACCCACCCACCTCGTGTGCCATTCCGGCCTCTGCAGGTGCCGCTCCTCACGAACACCGCTTTCCGTGTAGGATATACGGGGATCTTTACCTTTGGTGGCGGCGGTGGAAGCGGTTGTGACGGCGGTGGTGGTGGTAGCGGTGGTGGTGGTAGCGGTGGAAGCGGTGGTGGTGGTAGCGGTTGTGACGGTGGTGGTGGTAGCGGTGGTGGTGGTGGCGGTGGTGGTAGCGGTGGTGGTGGTGGTAGCGGTTGTGACGGTGGTGGTGGTGGTAACGGTGGTAGCGGTGGTGGTGGTGGTGGCTGGTAGCGGTGGGTGGTGGTGGGGTGGTAGCGGTGACAGAAGCGGTAGCGGTGGTGGTGGTGGTGACGGTGGTGGTGGTAGCGGTGGCGGTGGTAGCGGTGGTGGTGGTAGTAGCGGTGGTGGTGGTGGGGGTAGCGGTTGTGACGGTGGTGGTGGTGGTACGCGGTGGTAGCGGTTGCGACGGTGGTGGTGGTGGTAGTAGCAGTGATAGAAGCGGAGGCCCCTTCGTAGCGGTAGCGGTAGTGGGACTCTTCACTATCCGTCTTCAAAAAAAAATGTATAAATAGTCCAGCAAACTATTTGCCGCTGCTGCTGCTGCTACACTGCTGCTGCTGCTGCTACAGCTGCTGCTGCTGCTACAGCTGCTGCTGCTGCTACAGCTGCTGCTGCTGCTGCTACAGCTGCTACTGCTGCTGCTGCTGCTACAGCTGCTGCCTGCTGCTGCTACCTGCTGCTGCTACAGCTGCTGCTGCTGCTACAGCTGCTGCTGCTGCTACAGCTGCTGCTGCTGCTGCTACAGCTGCTGCTGCTGCTACAGCTGCTGCTGCTGCTGCTGCTACAGCTGCTGCTGCTCTGCTACAGCTTCTGCTGCTGCTACTGCTGCTTGCTGCTACAGCTGCTGCTGCTGCTACAGCTGCTACAGCTG
>NW_027614955.1:0-16782 GCF_965212315.1 Lampetra planeri | reverse complement strand
GGCCCGGGTTGTTGTCGGCCCGGGTTGTTGTCGGCCCGGGTTGTTGTCGGCCCGGGTTGTTGTCGGCCCGGGTTGTTGTCGGCCCGGGTTGTTGTCGGCCCGGGTTGTTGTCGGCCCGGGTTGTTGTCGGCCCGGGTTGTTGTCGGCCCGGGTTGTTGTCGGCCCGGGTTGTTGTCGGCCCGGGTTGTTGTCGGCCCGGGTTGTTGTCGGCCCGGGTTGTTGTCGGCCCGGGTTGTTGTCGGCCCGGGTTGTTGTCGGCCCGGGTTGTTGTCGGCCCGGGTTGTTGTCGGCCCGGGTTGTTGTCGGCCCGGGTTGTTGTCGGCCCGGGTTGTTGTCGGCCCGGGTTGTTGTCGGCCCGGGTTGTTGTCGGCCCGGGTTGTTGTCGGCCCGGGTTGTTGTCGGCCCGGGTTGTTGTCGGCCCGGGTTGTTGTCGGCCCGGGTTGTTGTCGGCCCGGGTTGTTGTCGGCCCGGGTTGTTGTCGGCCCGGGTTGTTGTCGGCCCGGGTTGTTGTCGGCCCGGGTTGTTGTCGGCCCGGGTTGTTGTCGGCCCGGGTTGTTGTCGGCCCGGGTTGTTGTCGGCCCGGGTTGTTGTCGGCCCGGGTTGTTGTCGGCCCGGGTTGTTGTCGGCCCGGGTTGTTGTCGGCCCGGGTTGTTGTCGGCCCGGGTTGTTGTCGGCCCGGGTTGTTGTCGGCCCGGGTTGTTGTCGGCCCGGGTTGTTGTCGGCCCGGGTTGTTGTCGGCCCGGGTTGTTGTCGGCCCGGGTTGTTGTCGGCCCGGGTTGTTGTCGGCCCGGGTTGTTGTCGGCCCGGGTTGTTGTCGGCCCGGGTTGTTGTCGGCCCGGGTTGTTGTCGGCCCGGGTTGTTGTCGGCCCGGGTTGTTGTCGGCCCGGGTTGTTGTCGGCCCGGGTTGTTGTCGGCCCGGGTTGTTGTCGGCCCGGGTTGTTGTCGGCCCGGGTTGTTGTCGGCCCGGGTTGTTGTCGGCCCGGGTTGTTGTCGGCCCGGGTTGTTGTCGGCCCGGGTTGTTGTCGGCCCGGGTTGTTGTCGGCCCGGGTTGTTGTCGGCCCGGGTTGTTGTCGGCCCGGGTTGTTGTCGGCCCGGGTTGTTGTCGGCCCGGGTTGTTGTCGGCCCGGGTTGTTGTCGGCCCGGGTTGTTGTCGGCCCGGGTTGTTGTCGGCCCGGGTTGTTGTCGGCCCGGGTTGTTGTCGGCCCGGGTTGTTGTCGGCCCGGGTTGTTGTCGGCCCGGGTTGTTGTCGGCCCGGGTTGTTGTCGGCCCGGGTTGTTGTCGGCCCGGGTTGTTGTCGGCCCGGGTTGTTGTCGGCCCGGGTTGTTGTCGGCCCGGGTTGTTGTCGGCCCGGGTTGTTGTCGGCCCGGGTTGTTGTCGGCCCGGGTTGTTGTCGGCCCGGGTTGTTGTCGGCCCGGGTTGTTGTCGGCCCGGGTTGTTGTCGGCCCGGGTTGTTGTCGGCCCGGGTTGTTGTCGGCCCGGGTTGTTGTCGGCCCGGGTTGTTGTCGGCCCGGGTTGTTGTCGGCCCGGGTTGTTGTCGGCCCGGGTTGTTGTCGGCCCGGGTTGTTGTCGGCCCGGGTTGTTGTCGGCCCGGGTTGTTGTCGGCCCGGGTTGTTGTCGGCCCGGGTTGTTGTCGGCCCGGGTTGTTGTCGGCCCGGGTTGTTGTCGGCCCGGGTTGTTGTCGGCCCGGGTTGTTGTCGGCCCGGGTTGTTGTCGGCCCGGGTTGTTGTCGGCCCGGGTTGTTGTCGGCCCGGGTTGTTGTCGGCCCGGGTTGTTGTCGGCCCGGGTTGTTGTCGGCCCGGGTTGTTGTCGGCCCGGGTTGTTGTCGGCCCGGGTTGTTGTCGGCCCGGGTTGTTGTCGGCCCGGGTTGTTGTCGGCCCGGGTTGTTGTCGGCCCGGGTTGTTGTCGGCCCGGGTTGTTGTCGGCCCGGGTTGTTGTCGGCCCGGGTTGTTGTCGGCCCGGGTTGTTGTCGGCCCGGGTTGTTGTCGGCCCGGGTTGTTGTCGGCCCGGGTTGTTGTCGGCCCGGGTTGTTGTCGGCCCGGGTTGTTGTCGGCCCGGGTTGTTGTCGGCCCGGGTTGTTGTCGGCCCGGGTTGTTGTCGGCCCGGGTTGTTGTCGGCCCGGGTTGTTGTCGGCCCGGGTTGTTGTCGGCCCGGGTTGTTGTCGGCCCGGGTTGTTGTCGGCCCGGGTTGTTGTCGGCCCGGGTTGTTGTCGGCCCGGGTTGTTGTCGGCCCGGGTTGTTGTCGGCCCGGGTTGTTGTCGGCCCGGGTTGTTGTCGGCCCGGGTTGTTGTCGGCCCGGGTTGTTGTCGGCCCGGGTTGTTGTCGGCCCGGGTTGTTGTCGGCCCGGGTTGTTGTCGGCCCGGGTTGTTGTCGGCCCGGGTTGTTGTCGGCCCGGGTTGTTGTCGGCCCGGGTTGTTGTCGGCCCGGGTTGTTGTCGGCCCGGGTTGTTGTCGGCCCGGGTTGTTGTCGGCCCGGGTTGTTGTCGGCCCGGGTTGTTGTCGGCCCGGGTTGTTGTCGGCCCGGGTTGTTGTCGGCCCGGGTTGTTGTCGGCCCGGGTTGTTGTCGGCCCGGGTTGTTGTCGGCCCGGGTTGTTGTCGGCCCGGGTTGTTGTCGGCCCGGGTTGTTGTCGGCCCGGGTTGTTGTCGGCCCGGGTTGTTGTCGGCCCGGGTTGTTGTCGGCCCGGGTTGTTGTCGGCCCGGGTTGTTGTCGGCCCGGGTTGTTGTCGGCCCGGGTTGTTGTCGGCCCGGGTTGTTGTCGGCCCGGGTTGTTGTCGGCCCGGGTTGTTGTCGGCCCGGGTTGTTGTCGGCCCGGGTTGTTGTCGGCCCGGGTTGTTGTCGGCCCGGGTTGTTGTCGGCCCGGGTTGTTGTCGGCCCGGGTTGTTGTCGGCCCGGGTTGTTGTCGGCCCGGGTTGTTGTCGGCCCGGGTTGTTGTCGGCCCGGGTTGTTGTCGGCCCGGGTTGTTGTCGGCCCGGGTTGTTGTCGGCCCGGGTTGTTGTCGGCCCGGGTTGTTGTCGGCCCGGGTTGTTGTCGGCCCGGGTTGTTGTCGGCCCGGGTTGTTGTCGGCCCGGGTTGTTGTCGGCCCGGGTTGTTGTCGGCCCGGGTTGTTGTCGGCCCGGGTTGTTGTCGGCCCGGGTTGTTGTCGGCCCGGGTTGTTGTCGGCCCGGGTTGTTGTCGGCCCGGGTTGTTGTCGGCCCGGGTTGTTGTCGGCCCGGGTTGTTGTCGGCCCGGGTTGTTGTCGGCCCGGGTTGTTGTCGGCCCGGGTTGTTGTCGGCCCGGGTTGTTGTCGGCCCGGGTTGTTGTCGGCCCGGGTTGTTGTCGGCCCGGGTTGTTGTCGGCCCGGGTTGTTGTCGGCCCGGGTTGTTGTCGGCCCGGGTTGTTGTCGGCCCGGGTTGTTGTCGGCCCGGGTTGTTGTCGGCCCGGGTTGTTGTCGGCCCGGGTTGTTGTCGGCCCGGGTTGTTGTCGGCCCGGGTTGTTGTCGGCCCGGGTTGTTGTCGGCCCGGGTTGTTGTCGGCCCGGGTTGTTGTCGGCCCGGGTTGTTGTCGGCCCGGGTTGTTGTCGGCCCGGGTTGTTGTCGGCCCGGGTTGTTGTCGGCCCGGGTTGTTGTCGGCCCGGGTTGTTGTCGGCCCGGGTTGTTGTCGGCCCGGGTTGTTGTCGGCCCGGGTTGTTGTCGGCCCGGGTTGTTGTCGGCCCGGGTTGTTGTCGGCCCGGGTTGTTGTCGGCCCGGGTTGTTGTCGGCCCGGGTTGTTGTCGGCCCGGGTTGTTGTCGGCCCGGGTTGTTGTCGGCCCGGGTTGTTGTCGGCCCGGGTTGTTGTCGGCCCGGGTTGTTGTCGGCCCGGGTTGTTGTCGGCCCGGGTTGTTGTCGGCCCGGGTTGTTGTCGGCCCGGGTTGTTGTCGGCCCGGGTTGTTGTCGGCCCGGGTTGTTGTCGGCCCGGGTTGTTGTCGGCCCGGGTTGTTGTCGGCCCGGGTTGTTGTCGGCCCGGGTTGTTGTCGGCCCGGGTTGTTGTCGGCCCGGGTTGTTGTCGGCCCGGGTTGTTGTCGGCCCGGGTTGTTGTCGGCCCGGGTTGTTGTCGGCCCGGGTTGTTGTCGGCCCGGGTTGTTGTCGGCCCGGGTTGTTGTCGGCCCGGGTTGTTGTCGGCCCGGGTTGTTGTCGGCCCGGGTTGTTGTCGGCCCGGGTTGTTGTCGGCCCGGGTTGTTGTCGGCCCGGGTTGTTGTCGGCCCGGGTTGTTGTCGGCCCGGGTTGTTGTCGGCCCGGGTTGTTGTCGGCCCGGGTTGTTGTCGGCCCGGGTTGTTGTCGGCCCGGGTTGTTGTCGGCCCGGGTTGTTGTCGGCCCGGGTTGTTGTCGGCCCGGGTTGTTGTCGGCCCGGGTTGTTGTCGGCCCGGGTTGTTGTCGGCCCGGGTTGTTGTCGGCCCGGGTTGTTGTCGGCCCGGGTTGTTGTCGGCCCGGGTTGTTGTCGGCCCGGGTTGTTGTCGGCCCGGGTTGTTGTCGGCCCGGGTTGTTGTCGGCCCGGGTTGTTGTCGGCCCGGGTTGTTGTCGGCCCGGGTTGTTGTCGGCCCGGGTTGTTGTCGGCCCGGGTTGTTGTCGGCCCGGGTTGTTGTCGGCCCGGGTTGTTGTCGGCCCGGGTTGTTGTCGGCCCGGGTTGTTGTCGGCCCGGGTTGTTGTCGGCCCGGGTTGTTGTCGGCCCGGGTTGTTGTCGGCCCGGGTTGTTGTCGGCCCGGGTTGTTGTCGGCCCGGGTTGTTGTCGGCCCGGGTTGTTGTCGGCCCGGGTTGTTGTCGGCCCGGGTTGTTGTCGGCCCGGGTTGTTGTCGGCCCGGGTTGTTGTCGGCCCGGGTTGTTGTCGGCCCGGGTTGTTGTCGGCCCGGGTTGTTGTCGGCCCGGGTTGTTGTCGGCCCGGGTTGTTGTCGGCCCGGGTTGTTGTCGGCCCGGGTTGTTGTCGGCCCGGGTTGTTGTCGGCCCGGGTTGTTGTCGGCCCGGGTTGTTGTCGGCCCGGGTTGTTGTCGGCCCGGGTTGTTGTCGGCCCGGGTTGTTGTCGGCCCGGGTTGTTGTCGGCCCGGGTTGTTGTCGGCCCGGGTTGTTGTCGGCCCGGGTTGTTGTCGGCCCGGGTTGTTGTCGGCCCGGGTTGTTGTCGGCCCGGGTTGTTGTCGGCCCGGGTTGTTGTCGGCCCGGGTTGTTGTCGGCCCGGGTTGTTGTCGGCCCGGGTTGTTGTCGGCCCGGGTTGTTGTCGGCCCGGGTTGTTGTCGGCCCGGGTTGTTGTCGGCCCGGGTTGTTGTCGGCCCGGGTTGTTGTCGGCCCGGGTTGTTGTCGGCCCGGGTTGTTGTCGGCCCGGGTTGTTGTCGGCCCGGGTTGTTGTCGGCCCGGGTTGTTGTCGGCCCGGGTTGTTGTCGGCCCGGGTTGTTGTCGGCCCGGGTTGTTGTCGGCCCGGGTTGTTGTCGGCCCGGGTTGTTGTCGGCCCGGGTTGTTGTCGGCCCGGGTTGTTGTCGGCCCGGGTTGTTGTCGGCCCGGGTTGTTGTCGGCCCGGGTTGTTGTCGGCCCGGGTTGTTGTCGGCCCGGGTTGTTGTCGGCCCGGGTTGTTGTCGGCCCGGGTTGTTGTCGGCCCGGGTTGTTGTCGGCCCGGGTTGTTGTCGGCCCGGGTTGTTGTCGGCCCGGGTTGTTGTCGGCCCGGGTTGTTGTCGGCCCGGGTTGTTGTCGGCCCGGGTTGTTGTCGGCCCGGGTTGTTGTCGGCCCGGGTTGTTGTCGGCCCGGGTTGTTGTCGGCCCGGGTTGTTGTCGGCCCGGGTTGTTGTCGGCCCGGGTTGTTGTCGGCCCGGGTTGTTGTCGGCCCGGGTTGTTGTCGGCCCGGGTTGTTGTCGGCCCGGGTTGTTGTCGGCCCGGGTTGTTGTCGGCCCGGGTTGTTGTCGGCCCGGGTTGTTGTCGGCCCGGGTTGTTGTCGGCCCGGGTTGTTGTCGGCCCGGGTTGTTGTCGGCCCGGGTTGTTGTCGGCCCGGGTTGTTGTCGGCCCGGGTTGTTGTCGGCCCGGGTTGTTGTCGGCCCGGGTTGTTGTCGGCCCGGGTTGTTGTCGGCCCGGGTTGTTGTCGGCCCGGGTTGTTGTCGGCCCGGGTTGTTGTCGGCCCGGGTTGTTGTCGGCCCGGGTTGTTGTCGGCCCGGGTTGTTGTCGGCCCGGGTTGTTGTCGGCCCGGGTTGTTGTCGGCCCGGGTTGTTGTCGGCCCGGGTTGTTGTCGGCCCGGGTTGTTGTCGGCCCGGGTTGTTGTCGGCCCGGGTTGTTGTCGGCCCGGGTTGTTGTCGGCCCGGGTTGTTGTCGGCCCGGGTTGTTGTCGGCCCGGGTTGTTGTCGGCCCGGGTTGTTGTCGGCCCGGGTTGTTGTCGGCCCGGGTTGTTGTCGGCCCGGGTTGTTGTCGGCCCGGGTTGTTGTCGGCCCGGGTTGTTGTCGGCCCGGGTTGTTGTCGGCCCGGGTTGTTGTCGGCCCGGGTTGTTGTCGGCCCGGGTTGTTGTCGGCCCGGGTTGTTGTCGGCCCGGGTTGTTGTCGGCCCGGGTTGTTGTCGGCCCGGGTTGTTGTCGGCCCGGGTTGTTGTCGGCCCGGGTTGTTGTCGGCCCGGGTTGTTGTCGGCCCGGGTTGTTGTCGGCCCGGGTTGTTGTCGGCCCGGGTTGTTGTCGGCCCGGGTTGTTGTCGGCCCGGGTTGTTGTCGGCCCGGGTTGTTGTCGGCCCGGGTTGTTGTCGGCCCGGGTTGTTGTCGGCCCGGGTTGTTGTCGGCCCGGGTTGTTGTCGGCCCGGGTTGTTGTCGGCCCGGGTTGTTGTCGGCCCGGGTTGTTGTCGGCCCGGGTTGTTGTCGGCCCGGGTTGTTGTCGGCCCGGGTTGTTGTCGGCCCGGGTTGTTGTCGGCCCGGGTTGTTGTCGGCCCGGGTTGTTGTCGGCCCGGGTTGTTGTCGGCCCGGGTTGTTGTCGGCCCGGGTTGTTGTCGGCCCGGGTTGTTGTCGGCCCGGGTTGTTGTCGGCCCGGGTTGTTGTCGGCCCGGGTTGTTGTCGGCCCGGGTTGTTGTCGGCCCGGGTTGTTGTCGGCCCGGGTTGTTGTCGGCCCGGGTTGTTGTCGGCCCGGGTTGTTGTCGGCCCGGGTTGTTGTCGGCCCGGGTTGTTGTCGGCCCGGGTTGTTGTCGGCCCGGGTTGTTGTCGGCCCGGGTTGTTGTCGGCCCGGGTTGTTGTCGGCCCGGGTTGTTGTCGGCCCGGGTTGTTGTCGGCCCGGGTTGTTGTCGGCCCGGGTTGTTGTCGGCCCGGGTTGTTGTCGGCCCGGGTTGTTGTCGGCCCGGGTTGTTGTCGGCCCGGGTTGTTGTCGGCCCGGGTTGTTGTCGGCCCGGGTTGTTGTCGGCCCGGGTTGTTGTCGGCCCGGGTTGTTGTCGGCCCGGGTTGTTGTCGGCCCGGGTTGTTGTCGGCCCGGGTTGTTGTCGGCCCGGGTTGTTGTCGGCCCGGGTTGTTGTCGGCCCGGGTTGTTGTCGGCCCGGGTTGTTGTCGGCCCGGGTTGTTGTCGGCCCGGGTTGTTGTCGGCCCGGGTTGTTGTCGGCCCGGGTTGTTGTCGGCCCGGGTTGTTGTCGGCCCGGGTTGTTGTCGGCCCGGGTTGTTGTCGGCCCGGGTTGTTGTCGGCCCGGGTTGTTGTCGGCCCGGGTTGTTGTCGGCCCGGGTTGTTGTCGGCCCGGGTTGTTGTCGGCCCGGGTTGTTGTCGGCCCGGGTTGTTGTCGGCCCGGGTTGTTGTCGGCCCGGGTTGTTGTCGGCCCGGGTTGTTGTCGGCCCGGGTTGTTGTCGGCCCGGGTTGTTGTCGGCCCGGGTTGTTGTCGGCCCGGGTTGTTGTCGGCCCGGGTTGTTGTCGGCCCGGGTTGTTGTCGGCCCGGGTTGTTGTCGGCCCGGGTTGTTGTCGGCCCGGGTTGTTGTCGGCCCGGGTTGTTGTCGGCCCGGGTTGTTGTCGGCCCGGGTTGTTGTCGGCCCGGGTTGTTGTCGGCCCGGGTTGTTGTCGGCCCGGGTTGTTGTCGGCCCGGGTTGTTGTCGGCCCGGGTTGTTGTCGGCCCGGGTTGTTGTCGGCCCGGGTTGTTGTCGGCCCGGGTTGTTGTCGGCCCGGGTTGTTGTCGGCCCGGGTTGTTGTCGGCCCGGGTTGTTGTCGGCCCGGGTTGTTGTCGGCCCGGGTTGTTGTCGGCCCGGGTTGTTGTCGGCCCGGGTTGTTGTCGGCCCGGGTTGTTGTCGGCCCGGGTTGTTGTCGGCCCGGGTTGTTGTCGGCCCGGGTTGTTGTCGGCCCGGGTTGTTGTCGGCCCGGGTTGTTGTCGGCCCGGGTTGTTGTCGGCCCGGGTTGTTGTCGGCCCGGGTTGTTGTCGGCCCGGGTTGTTGTCGGCCCGGGTTGTTGTCGGCCCGGGTTGTTGTCGGCCCGGGTTGTTGTCGGCCCGGGTTGTTGTCGGCCCGGGTTGTTGTCGGCCCGGGTTGTTGTCGGCCCGGGTTGTTGTCGGCCCGGGTTGTTGTCGGCCCGGGTTGTTGTCGGCCCGGGTTGTTGTCGGCCCGGGTTGTTGTCGGCCCGGGTTGTTGTCGGCCCGGGTTGTTGTCGGCCCGGGTTGTTGTCGGCCCGGGTTGTTGTCGGCCCGGGTTGTTGTCGGCCCGGGTTGTTGTCGGCCCGGGTTGTTGTCGGCCCGGGTTGTTGTCGGCCCGGGTTGTTGTCGGCCCGGGTTGTTGTCGGCCCGGGTTGTTGTCGGCCCGGGTTGTTGTCGGCCCGGGTTGTTGTCGGCCCGGGTTGTTGTCGGCCCGGGTTGTTGTCGGCCCGGGTTGTTGTCGGCCCGGGTTGTTGTCGGCCCGGGTTGTTGTCGGCCCGGGTTGTTGTCGGCCCGGGTTGTTGTCGGCCCGGGTTGTTGTCGGCCCGGGTTGTTGTCGGCCCGGGTTGTTGTCGGCCCGGGTTGTTGTCGGCCCGGGTTGTTGTCGGCCCGGGTTGTTGTCGGCCCGGGTTGTTGTCGGCCCGGGTTGTTGTCGGCCCGGGTTGTTGTCGGCCCGGGTTGTTGTCGGCCCGGGTTGTTGTCGGCCCGGGTTGTTGTCGGCCCGGGTTGTTGTCGGCCCGGGTTGTTGTCGGCCCGGGTTGTTGTCGGCCCGGGTTGTTGTCGGCCCGGGTTGTTGTCGGCCCGGGTTGTTGTCGGCCCGGGTTGTTGTCGGCCCGGGTTGTTGTCGGCCCGGGTTGTTGTCGGCCCGGGTTGTTGTCGGCCCGGGTTGTTGTCGGCCCGGGTTGTTGTCGGCCCGGGTTGTTGTCGGCCCGGGTTGTTGTCGGCCCGGGTTGTTGTCGGCCCGGGTTGTTGTCGGCCCGGGTTGTTGTCGGCCCGGGTTGTTGTCGGCCCGGGTTGTTGTCGGCCCGGGTTGTTGTCGGCCCGGGTTGTTGTCGGCCCGGGTTGTTGTCGGCCCGGGTTGTTGTCGGCCCGGGTTGTTGTCGGCCCGGGTTGTTGTCGGCCCGGGTTGTTGTCGGCCCGGGTTGTTGTCGGCCCGGGTTGTTGTCGGCCCGGGTTGTTGTCGGCCCGGGTTGTTGTCGGCCCGGGTTGTTGTCGGCCCGGGTTGTTGTCGGCCCGGGTTGTTGTCGGCCCGGGTTGTTGTCGGCCCGGGTTGTTGTCGGCCCGGGTTGTTGTCGGCCCGGGTTGTTGTCGGCCCGGGTTGTTGTCGGCCCGGGTTGTTGTCGGCCCGGGTTGTTGTCGGCCCGGGTTGTTGTCGGCCCGGGTTGTTGTCGGCCCGGGTTGTTGTCGGCCCGGGTTGTTGTCGGCCCGGGTTGTTGTCGGCCCGGGTTGTTGTCGGCCCGGGTTGTTGTCGGCCCGGGTTGTTGTCGGCCCGGGTTGTTGTCGGCCCGGGTTGTTGTCGGCCCGGGTTGTTGTCGGCCCGGGTTGTTGTCGGCCCGGGTTGTTGTCGGCCCGGGTTGTTGTCGGCCCGGGTTGTTGTCGGCCCGGGTTGTTGTCGGCCCGGGTTGTTGTCGGCCCGGGTTGTTGTCGGCCCGGGTTGTTGTCGGCCCGGGTTGTTGTCGGCCCGGGTTGTTGTCGGCCCGGGTTGTTGTCGGCCCGGGTTGTTGTCGGCCCGGGTTGTTGTCGGCCCGGGTTGTTGTCGGCCCGGGTTGTTGTCGGCCCGGGTTGTTGTCGGCCCGGGTTGTTGTCGGCCCGGGTTGTTGTCGGCCCGGGTTGTTGTCGGCCCGGGTTGTTGTCGGCCCGGGTTGTTGTCGGCCCGGGTTGTTGTCGGCCCGGGTTGTTGTCGGCCCGGGTTGTTGTCGGCCCGGGTTGTTGTCGGCCCGGGTTGTTGTCGGCCCGGGTTGTTGTCGGCCCGGGTTGTTGTCGGCCCGGGTTGTTGTCGGCCCGGGTTGTTGTCGGCCCGGGTTGTTGTCGGCCCGGGTTGTTGTCGGCCCGGGTTGTTGTCGGCCCGGGTTGTTGTCGGCCCGGGTTGTTGTCGGCCCGGGTTGTTGTCGGCCCGGGTTGTTGTCGGCCCGGGTTGTTGTCGGCCCGGGTTGTTGTCGGCCCGGGTTGTTGTCGGCCCGGGTTGTTGTCGGCCCGGGTTGTTGTCGGCCCGGGTTGTTGTCGGCCCGGGTTGTTGTCGGCCCGGGTTGTTGTCGGCCCGGGTTGTTGTCGGCCCGGGTTGTTGTCGGCCCGGGTTGTTGTCGGCCCGGGTTGTTGTCGGCCCGGGTTGTTGTCGGCCCGGGTTGTTGTCGGCCCGGGTTGTTGTCGGCCCGGGTTGTTGTCGGCCCGGGTTGTTGTCGGCCCGGGTTGTTGTCGGCCCGGGTTGTTGTCGGCCCGGGTTGTTGTCGGCCCGGGTTGTTGTCGGCCCGGGTTGTTGTCGGCCCGGGTTGTTGTCGGCCCGGGTTGTTGTCGGCCCGGGTTGTTGTCGGCCCGGGTTGTTGTCGGCCCGGGTTGTTGTCGGCCCGGGTTGTTGTCGGCCCGGGTTGTTGTCGGCCCGGGTTGTTGTCGGCCCGGGTTGTTGTCGGCCCGGGTTGTTGTCGGCCCGGGTTGTTGTCGGCCCGGGTTGTTGTCGGCCCGGGTTGTTGTCGGCCCGGGTTGTTGTCGGCCCGGGTTGTTGTCGGCCCGGGTTGTTGTCGGCCCGGGTTGTTGTCGGCCCGGGTTGTTGTCGGCCCGGGTTGTTGTCGGCCCGGGTTGTTGTCGGCCCGGGTTGTTGTCGGCCCGGGTTGTTGTCGGCCCGGGTTGTTGTCGGCCCGGGTTGTTGTCGGCCCGGGTTGTTGTCGGCCCGGGTTGTTGTCGGCCCGGGTTGTTGTCGGCCCGGGTTGTTGTCGGCCCGGGTTGTTGTCGGCCCGGGTTGTTGTCGGCCCGGGTTGTTGTCGGCCCGGGTTGTTGTCGGCCCGGGTTGTTGTCGGCCCGGGTTGTTGTCGGCCCGGGTTGTTGTCGGCCCGGGTTGTTGTCGGCCCGGGTTGTTGTCGGCCCGGGTTGTTGTCGGCCCGGGTTGTTGTCGGCCCGGGTTGTTGTCGGCCCGGGTTGTTGTCGGCCCGGGTTGTTGTCGGCCCGGGTTGTTGTCGGCCCGGGTTGTTGTCGGCCCGGGTTGTTGTCGGCCCGGGTTGTTGTCGGCCCGGGTTGTTGTCGGCCCGGGTTGTTGTCGGCCCGGGTTGTTGTCGGCCCGGGTTGTTGTCGGCCCGGGTTGTTGTCGGCCCGGGTTGTTGTCGGCCCGGGTTGTTGTCGGCCCGGGTTGTTGTCGGCCCGGGTTGTTGTCGGCCCGGGTTGTTGTCGGCCCGGGTTGTTGTCGGCCCGGGTTGTTGTCGGCCCGGGTTGTTGTCGGCCCGGGTTGTTGTCGGCCCGGGTTGTTGTCGGCCCGGGTTGTTGTCGGCCCGGGTTGTTGTCGGCCCGGGTTGTTGTCGGCCCGGGTTGTTGTCGGCCCGGGTTGTTGTCGGCCCGGGTTGTTGTCGGCCCGGGTTGTTGTCGGCCCGGGTTGTTGTCGGCCCGGGTTGTTGTCGGCCCGGGTTGTTGTCGGCCCGGGTTGTTGTCGGCCCGGGTTGTTGTCGGCCCGGGTTGTTGTCGGCCCGGGTTGTTGTCGGGTTGTTGTCGGCCCGGGTTGTTGTCGGCCCGGGTTGTTGTCGGCCCGGGTTGTTGTCGGCCCGGGTTGTTGTCGGCCCGGGTTGTTGTCGGCCCGGGTTGTTGTCGGCCCGGGTTGTTGTCGGCCCGGGTTGTTGTCGGCCCGGGTTGTTGTCGGCCCGGGTTGTTGTCGGCCCGGGTTGTTGTCGGCCCGGGTTGTTGTCGGCCCGGGTTGTTGTCGGCCCGGGTTGTTGTCGGCCCGGGTTGTTGTCGGCCCGGGTTGTTGTCGGCCCGGGTTGTTGTCGGCCCGGGTTGTTGTCGGCCCGGGTTGTTGTCGGCCCGGGTTGTTGTCGGCCCGGGTTGTTGTCGGCCCGGGTTGTTGTCGGCCCGGGTTGTTGTCGGCCCGGGTTGTTGTCGGCCCGGGTTGTTGTCGGCCCGGGTTGTTGTCGGCCCGGGTTGTTGTCGGCCCGGGTTGTTGTCGGCCCGGGTTGTTGTCGGCCCGGGTTGTTGTCGGCCCGGGTTGTTGTCGGCCCGGGTTGTTGTCGGCCCGGGTTGTTGTCGGCCCGGGTTGTTGTCGGCCCGGGTTGTTGTCGGCCCGGGTTGTTGTCGGCCCGGGTTGTTGTCGGCCCGGGTTGTTGTCGGCCCGGGTTGTTGTCGGCCCGGGTTGTTGTCGGCCCGGGTTGTTGTCGGCCCGGGTTGTTGTCGGCCCGGGTTGTTGTCGGCCCGGGTTGTTGTCGGCCCGGGTTGTTGTCGGCCCGGGTTGTTGTCGGCCCGGGTTGTTGTCGGCCCGGGTTGTTGTCGGCCCGGGTTGTTGTCGGCCCGGGTTGTTGTCGGCCCGGGTTGTTGTCGGCCCGGGTTGTTGTCGGCCCGGGTTGTTGTCGGCCCGGGTTGTTGTCGGCCCGGGTTGTTGTCGGCCCGGGTTGTTGTCGGCCCGGGTTGTTGTCGGCCCGGGTTGTTGTCGGCCCGGGTTGTTGTCGGCCCGGGTTGTTGTCGGCCCGGGTTGTTGTCGGCCCGGGTTGTTGTCGGCCCGGGTTGTTGTCGGCCCGGGTTGTTGTCGGCCCGGGTTGTTGTCGGCCCGGGTTGTTGTCGGCCCGGGTTGTTGTCGGCCCGGGTTGTTGTCGGCCCGGGTTGTTGTCGGCCCGGGTTGTTGTCGGCCCGGGTTGTTGTCGGCCCGGGTTGTTGTCGGCCCGGGTTGTTGTCGGCCCGGGTTGTTGTCGGCCCGGGTTGTTGTCGGCCCGGGTTGTTGTCGGCCCGGGTTGTTGTCGGCCCGGGTTGTTGTCGGCCCGGGTTGTTGTCGGCCCGGGTTGTTGTCGGCCCGGGTTGTTGTCGGCCCGGGTTGTTGTCGGCCCGGGTTGTTGTCGGCCCGGGTTGTTGTCGGCCCGGGTTGTTGTCGGCCCGGGTTGTTGTCGGCCCGGGTTGTTGTCGGCCCGGGTTGTTGTCGGCCCGGGTTGTTGTCGGCCCGGGTTGTTGTCGGCCCGGGTTGTTGTCGGCCCGGGTTGTTGTCGGCCCGGGTTGTTGTCGGCCCGGGTTGTTGTCGGCCCGGGTTGTTGTCGGCCCGGGTTGTTGTCGGCCCGGGTTGTTGTCGGCCCGGGTTGTTGTCGGCCCGGGTTGTTGTCGGCCCGGGTTGTTGTCGGCCCGGGTTGTTGTCGGCCCGGGTTGTTGTCGGCCCGGGTTGTTGTCGGCCCGGGTTGTTGTCGGCCCGGGTTGTTGTCGGCCCGGGTTGTTGTCGGCCCGGGTTGTTGTCGGCCCGGGTTGTTGTCGGCCCGGGTTGTTGTCGGCCCGGGTTGTTGTCGGCCCGGGTTGTTGTCGGCCCGGGTTGTTGTCGGCCCGGGTTGTTGTCGGCCCGGGTTGTTGTCGGCCCGGGTTGTTGTCGGCCCGGGTTGTTGTCGGCCCGGGTTGTTGTCGGCCCGGGTTGTTGTCGGCCCGGGTTGTTGTCGGCCCGGGTTGTTGTCGGCCCGGGTTGTTGTCGGCCCGGGTTGTTGTCGGCCCGGGTTGTTGTCGGCCCGGGTTGTTGTCGGCCCGGGTTGTTGTCGGCCCGGGTTGTTGTCGGCCCGGGTTGTTGTCGGCCCGGGTTGTTGTCGGCCCGGGTTGTTGTCGGCCCGGGTTGTTGTCGGCCCGGGTTGTTGTCGGCCCGGGTTGTTGTCGGCCCGGGTTGTTGTCGGCCCGGGTTGTTGTCGGCCCGGGTTGTTGTCGGCCCGGGTTGTTGTCGGCCCGGGTTGTTGTCGGCCCGGGTTGTTGTCGGCCCGGGTTGTTGTCGGCCCGGGTTGTTGTCGGCCCGGGTTGTTGTCGGCCCGGGTTGTTGTCGGCCCGGGTTGTTGTCGGCCCGGGTTGTTGTCGGCCCGGGTTGTTGTCGGCCCGGGTTGTTGTCGGCCCGGGTTGTTGTCGGCCCGGGTTGTTGTCGGCCCGGGTTGTTGTCGGCCCGGGTTGTTGTCGGCCCGGGTTGTTGTCGGCCCGGGTTGTTGTCGGCCCGGGTTGTTGTCGGCCCGGGTTGTTGTCGGCCCGGGTTGTTGTCGGCCCGGGTTGTTGTCGGCCCGGGTTGTTGTCGGCCCGGGTTGTTGTCGGCCCGGGTTGTTGTCGGCCCGGGTTGTTGTCGGCCCGGGTTGTTGTCGGCCCGGGTTGTTGTCGGCCCGGGTTGTTGTCGGCCCGGGTTGTTGTCGGCCCGGGTTGTTGTCGGCCCGGGTTGTTGTCGGCCCGGGTTGTTGTCGGCCCGGGTTGTTGTCGGCCCGGGTTGTTGTCGGCCCGGGTTGTTGTCGGCCCGGGTTGTTGTCGGCCCGGGTTGTTGTCGGCCCGGGTTGTTGTCGGCCCGGGTTGTTGTCGGCCCGGGTTGTTGTCGGCCCGGGTTGTTGTCGGCCCGGGTTGTTGTCGGCCCGGGTTGTTGTCGGCCCGGGTTGTTGTCGGCCCGGGTTGTTGTCGGCCCGGGTTGTTGTCGGCCCGGGTTGTTGTCGGCCCGGGTTGTTGTCGGCCCGGGTTGTTGTCGGCCCGGGTTGTTGTCGGCCCGGGTTGTTGTCGGCCCGGGTTGTTGTCGGCCCGGGTTGTTGTCGGCCCGGGTTGTTGTCGGCCCGGGTTGTTGTCGGCCCGGGTTGTTGTCGGCCCGGGTTGTTGTCGGCCCGGGTTGTTGTCGGCCCGGGTTGTTGTCGGCCCGGGTTGTTGTCGGCCCGGGTTGTTGTCGGCCCGGGTTGTTGTCGGCCCGGGTTGTTGTCGGCCCGGGTTGTTGTCGGCCCGGGTTGTTGTCGGCCCGGGTTGTTGTCGGCCCGGGTTGTTGTCGGCCCGGGTTGTTGTCGGCCCGGGTTGTTGTCGGCCCGGGTTGTTGTCGGCCCGGGTTGTTGTCGGCCCGGGTTGTTGTCGGCCCGGGTTGTTGTCGGCCCGGGTTGTTGTCGGCCCGGGTTGTTGTCGGCCCGGGTTGTTGTCGGCCCGGGTTGTTGTCGGCCCGGGTTGTTGTCGGCCCGGGTTGTTGTCGGCCCGGGTTGTTGTCGGCCCGGGTTGTTGTCGGCCCGGGTTGTTGTCGGCCCGGGTTGTTGTCGGCCCGGGTTGTTGTCGGCCCGGGTTGTTGTCGGCCCGGGTTGTTGTCGGCCCGGGTTGTTGTCGGCCCGGGTTGTTGTCGGCCCGGGTTGTTGTCGGCCCGGGTTGTTGTCGGCCCGGGTTGTTGTCGGCCCGGGTTGTTGTCGGCCCGGGTTGTTGTCGGCCCGGGTTGTTGTCGGCCCGGGTTGTTGTCGGCCCGGGTTGTTGTCGGCCCGGGTTGTTGTCGGCCCGGGTTGTTGTCGGCCCGGGTTGTTGTCGGCCCGGGTTGTTGTCGGCCCGGGTTGTTGTCGGCCCGGGTTGTTGTCGGCCCGGGTTGTTGTCGGCCCGGGTTGTTGTCGGCCCGGGTTGTTGTCGGCCCGGGTTGTTGTCGGCCCGGGTTGTTGTCGGCCCGGGTTGTTGTCGGCCCGGGTTGTTGTCGGCCCGGGTTGTTGTCGGCCCGGGTTGTTGTCGGCCCGGGTTGTTGTCGGCCCGGGTTGTTGTCGGCCCGGGTTGTTGTCGGCCCGGGTTGTTGTCGGCCCGGGTTGTTGTCGGCCCGGGTTGTTGTCGGCCCGGGTTGTTGTCGGCCCGGGTTGTTGTCGGCCCGGGTTGTTGTCGGCCCGGGTTGTTGTCGGCCCGGGTTGTTGTCGGCCCGGGTTGCTGTCGGCCCGGGTTGTTGTCGGCCCGGGTTGCTGTCGGCCCGGGTTGTTGTCGGCCCGGGTTGTTGTCGGCCCGGGTTGTTGTCGGCCCGGGTTGTTGTCGGCCCGGGTTGTTGTCGGCCCGGGTTGTTGTCGGCCCGGGTTGTTGTCGGCCCGGGTTGTTGTCGGCCCGGGTTGTTGTCGGCCCGGGTTGTTGTCGGCCCGGGTTGTTGTCGGCCCGGGTGTTGTCGGCCCGGGTTGTTGTCGGCCCGGGTTGCTGTCGGCCCGGTTGCTGTCGGCCCGGGTTGTTGTCGGCCCGGGTTGCTTGTCGGCCCGGGTTGTTGTCGGCCCGGGTTGTTGTCGGCCCGGGTTGCTGTCGGCCCGGGTTGCTGTCGGCCCGGGTTGCTGTCGGCCCGGGTTGTTGTCGGCCCGGGTTGCTGTCGGCCCGGGTTGTTGTCGGCCCGGGTTGTTGTCGGCCCGGGTTGTTGTCGGCCCGGGTTGCTGTCGGCCCGGGTTGTTGTCGGCCCGGGTTGTTGTCGGCCCGGGTTGTTGTCGGCCCGGGTTGTTGTCGGCCCGGGTTGTCTGTCGGCCCGGGGTTGTTGTCGGCCCGGGTTGTTGTCGGCCCGGGTTGTTGTCGGCCCGGGTTGTTGTCGGCCCGGGTTGTTGTCGG
>NW_027614954.1:0-16801 GCF_965212315.1 Lampetra planeri | reverse complement strand
TGTGGTGAATGTTGTGACCTGCAGTGTGATGGAGTGTTGTGATCTACAGGTGTGTGTGAATGTTGTGATCTGCAGTGTGATGAGTGTTGTGACCTGCAGTGTGATGAGTGTTGGGACCTGCAGTGTGATGAGTGTTGTGATCTGCAAGTGTGTGAATGTTGTGATCTGCAGTGTGGTGAGTGTCTGTGATCTGCAGTGTGGTGAGTGTTGTGACCTGCAGTGTGATGAGTGTTGTGACTGCAGTGTGATGAGTGTTGTGATCTGCAGTGTGATGAGTGTTGTGATCTGCAGTGTGGATGAGTGTTGTGATCTGCAGTGTGATGAGTGTTGTGATCTGCAGTGTGGTGAGTGTTGTGATCTGCAGTGTGATGAGTGTTGTGATCTGCAGTGTGGTGAGTGTTGTGATCTGCAGTGTGGTGAGTGTTGTGATCTGCAGTGTGATGAGTGTTGTGATCTGCAGTGTGGTGAGTGTTGTGATCTGCAGTGTGGGTGAGTGTTGTGATCTGCAGTGTGGTGAGTGTTGTGATCTGCAGTGTGATGAGTGTTGTGATCTGCAGTGTGGAGTGTTGTGATCTGCAGTGTGGTGAGTGTTGTGATCTGACAGTGTGATGAGTGTTGTGATCTGCAGTGTGGTGAGTGTTGTGATCTGCAGTGTGGTGAGTGTTGTGATCTGCAGTGTGATGAGTGTTGTGATCTGCAGTGTGATGAGTGTTGTGATCTACAGTGTGGTGAGTGTTGTGATCTGCAGTGTGGTGAGTGTTGTGATCTGCAGTGTGGTGAGTGTTGTGATCTGCAGTGTGATGAGTGTTGTGATCTGCAGTGTGATGAGTGTTGTGATCTGCAGGTTTGGATTGAGTGTTGTGATCTGCAGTTTGATGAGTGTTGTGATCTGCAGTGTGATGAGTGTTGTGATCTGCAGTGTGATGAGTGTTGTGATCTGCAGTTTGATGAGTGTTGTGATCTGCAGTGTGGTGAGTGTTGTGATCTGCAGTGTGATGAGTGTTGTGATCTGCAGTGTGATGAGTGTTGTGATCTGCAGTGTGATGAGTGTTTGTGATCTGCAGTTTGATGAGTGTTGTGATCTGCAGTGTGATGAGTGTTGTGATCTGCAGTGTGATGAGTGTTGTGATCTGCAGTTTGATGAGTGTTGTGATCTGCAGTGTGGTGAGTGTTGTGACCTGCAGTGTGATGAGTGTTGTGATCTGCAATATGTTGAATGCTGTGATCTGCAGTGTGGTAGTTGAACAGTGTGGATGAGACAGGACGGTCTCAAGTCTTGGCGTCCACGATAGTGAAACGCCTGTCACAGCTATGGCAGTCAACAGAGCATATGCAGAGACACTTTCATCCCTCCAAAATATCCCTAACTCGCCGTCACTTACACAGCAATTTAACATTTATTTGAATCCCTTTAGAATAACTTAAATCCCTTGTTTATTATTAAGTCACCTCATCATTAAAAACTCATAACATGCACTCTCACACAATCACTTAGCGGCCTTAGCCCCTTTAGGTGCAGTATAATTCCACTTTTCATCACATCTCAGAGCATCATTCACATCCAGCTAAGTCACTGTGGACGAGCCGCGTGCGTATCGGCTACAGATGTCACCCACCTTGAGTGCGAAGAATTTTAAAAACTTGTCCAAATCCTTTTTGTCTTGAAGGTTCAACTCCTTCGGTGAATCCATGATGTCGAGCATAAGTCGGCGCCTAAAACAGCAAATCAAAGGCAGCGACATCACTTGCCCCGCGCACAAGACGGCGCCGCACGTCCATGCGGCTCGGCCCCGCTGCGCGCTCCCTCCCCCGCAGGCCTCTCAGGCAACAGCGAGGCTTCTCGACCAGCACAGGCCGTCGGCCTCGCTCCCCTCAAAGCGGGTACATAACGCAGATTAAGACAAATCGATTCTTAGTTTGCCACTTGAGTAACACGAGTCGATGGGATACAACGGGAACAGAACACAACGGACCAGATCCTCCTTCATAACATCGCACGTTGTCCACACAAATCGGACCCAAAGCTCAACCCGAATCCCATGTCCCACACTCCCCAGATAGCACTCCTTGCAGCCTAACCCCACACTCCCCAGCTCTCACTCACCAGGTCCCATACTCATCATGCCCCACTCTCTACAGATCCAACTCTCACCAGAGGACACTCCAGACCACATGCTCCGTTCACCGGACCCGACACTCACCAATCACACTCTACAGATCAGCTCTCACACTCACCAGATCCCACACACACGCAGACCGCCCTCCACGTCCTCCACAGGAGTCACAACAAATGCGTCTACTACACGTCTCCTTGGTGAGAGCTGCATTCCCAGCTGCTCCTCACAGGACCAAGGATCTCCAGAGGACCCTGGTCCCCGGGCCAGGCCCCACAGGCTTTGGGGGGCAGCGCCGTGGGGAACCTCTGCTGCCCTCGTCGGGGGTTCATCTCGTCTCACCAGGAGGAGGAGGACGAGGAGGAGACGGGGTCACAGGCGACGGCTCTCGCGGGAAGAGGCCTCAATCCTCTCGGCGGGGCCGCGCCATGGCGCCACGCAGCGCGTTGTTTACGTCGCAGGGGGGAGGGGCGGGGGGGAGGAGGGGGAGGGGCGGGGGGAGGGGCGACCTCGCGCCCCTTCCGGGCCCTGTTGGTGGCCGCGCTCGGCGCCTCGACGGCGCCCTCTGGCGGCCGCCTCGCGTGGCGCTGGAAGTTCCCGTGGCGCGTCACCCAAGAGGCTCATGTGGCTGGAGATGTCGGAGACGGTCTTGCTAATGTCTCGCCATCCATGTATCGAGCCGTTCAACTTAGATAATCCCTTGAGATGGAACACCACCGCGTGTGCAAGGGCGTCCGCGGAGTGGATTGACACGGGCACAGCAAGCTGCCGGTGTCTGGTTAATGTGATGCGTGAGGATCATGTGGTGCTGGGGGTTCACATTTGACACTGGTTGTCTTATGGATACACTCATACCTGCCCTGAGAATGTGCAATCTCCACCACTGGCTCAAGGCTGTATAAACATGTGCACTGTTTTACATTCATCCGTTTTTTTGCCTGGTTTTTATTTGGTTGTTTTTGTTCTGATTTTCTTGACGTCATATATATTGTGCAATATATAACCTCATTCTGTGGGTCTTTCGGTAAAGTCGCGTAGATAGGCTCAAAGAAAATTACCAAAAAATAACAAAAAACTACGACGTTTCGATCACAACACAAGCGATCGTCATCAGGAGGGAAAAAGAGGGGGAACGCTGCTGAGGCAGACTGTTTTAAACCTTTAAAACAGTCTGCCTCAGCAGCTTTCCAGCAGCTTTTCCAGACTGTTTTAAACCTTTAAAACATACTGTTTTAAACCTGACTGTTTTAAACCTGACTGTTTTAAACGTGACTGTTTTAACCCTTTAAAACAGTCTGGAAAGCTGCTGAGGCAGACTGTTTTAAAGGTTTAAAACAGCCTGCCTCAGCAGCTTTCCCCCTCTTTTTTCCTCCTGGTGACGATCGCTTGTGTGGTGATCGAAACGTCGCGGTTTTTTGTTATTTTTTGGTAATTTTCTTCGAACATATCTACGTGACTTTACCGAAAGACCCACAGAATATTAATTCCTGCAGTCACGAAAGCTTGAAGTCAATATATAACCTTATTTTCTTTGACCGTTTTGGTGACCCTGGCCACTGTTGCAAATAAAACGCGTCTTGTGTTCTCACCTGGTTCAACAAAATACGCTTGAAACTTGCGGTGTTTTGAGTTTACGTGGTGTGTGGGGTTCATGAGGTGTGTTGATGTTCATGTGATATGAGAGGTTCACCTGGTGTATGGGGTTATTGTGGCGTGAGAGGTTCACGTGATGTGTGTGGTTCACGCGGTGTGGTGAGGTCCATGTGGTGTGAGAGGTTCACGTGGCGTGCATGGATGAACCGTGAACCCGCGTCAGTGTGGAGCGCCCTCATCTTTGATCCTCTGCCACTTCTCCCGCTCGGAATCCCGAGCCAAATGCCGCGGCTGCGCTGCAGCCCAAAGGGGCAAAGCTCAGCCACGTGACGCTTTGTGTCCTGCGGATTAATCGGTGATCTCACACGCGCCCCGTGCCGTCCTCCACTCTCAAACCTCGTGGAGTTCTCACAAGAGCAAATGCAGCTCGCTCAGTCTGACGAGGGACACGTGAAGGAGACACGCATCACCGGTATTCTGAAGATAGTTTAATAACTTTCAAACAGGTAAAGATTTGCGCCACACCACTCCTGGCGATAGGGTATCCGCTCGACTGATCTCTGGAGGATATCGACATGGACATCCTCGCTAACGAAATGTTTCATCTCAAGGGATTTTGCAGGTGAAATATTATAGTAAAGTGCCTGTTACAGGAAACAACTGTTCTGGTTTGGAAAGTTGGAAAATGACCAACGCCTTTAAATTTCAACAGGGGAACATCGACTCGAATAAGCCGAATAATGTCTCACCCTCCTCGATGGAAACCAGTGACCCGATCTTCACGGCGTCAAGGTGACTCCGTTGCTCCGGGTGGCGCGGGACCCGATTCTCCAGCTACAACATTCCCGAGTGTTGCCACCGAGAGCTAGGCAGGCTGTGCGAGGGCCGTGTTATGCAAGCAGTTGCATAATTGGCTAAACCCCAAATATCTAAGTTTCTCACTATTGCAATGAGGCCCAAAGTCCGCACCATGAAAAGCATAAACCAGCCACGCGCCCGCCACACTGCGCCCACGCGCAGTTTTCCCGCACTCGGCAGCAGCCCGACAGAGCCCTGCCATCACCGGATCACCCAGAAGGCGCGCCGCGGTCTGGAAATCTCCGAAGCCAAGTGGGCTCGAGTGTGGTTCGTTCTTAGGCCAGCGACTGCCTGCGGATAGCACGTGTTGTAAGATTTGGCTACGAGGCGGCAAGATATTTCAGGAGAGACATAGATTATTGAGTGTATATGTGCGGATTTCCGTGTTACCCTCCTCATATTTGCGTCGGGGTTCTTCGGTTGTCCTCCGATTTCCTCGCACGCGAAGCGGACCTCTTTTTAATGGAATTAGCCAACAACTTAATGCAGTAGGACCCTGCTGAAAGGAGTCTTGATAACCAGTGAGGCTTTTCCGGACAGCTAACCAGATTAAACGTAAGATTATAGTTATCATCATAATCAGCAGCAGCAGAAGCAGCGCTGCTCTGCCGACGCCCTCTGCCCGCGCCTGTACCCACTGGCTGGTTGAGAGGGGACTCCAATGCGCGCCTGCACCACTCGCTGCGCCGCGCGTGCGCGGGAGTGAGTGGCCATTCTGGGATGGAGACCGTGTCCCTACCGCCTCTGCTCACGGAGAACGCGACCTTCTCGGCCGCTCCACGCTCGGCGCTCATCTTCGTGGGCACGGGCGCGCTCAGTCTGCTCACGGTGCTGGGAAACGCGCTCGTCATCATCTCCATCTGCGTCAACCGCCGGCTGCAGACGGTCAACAGCTACTTCATCTTCAGCCTGGCGTGCGCAGATCTCATCATCGGCGCCTTTTCCATGAACGTGTACGCGGTGTACGTGTGGCGGGGCGCGTGGCCGCTGGGCGCTGCGCTGTGCGACCTGTGGCTCTCGATCGACTACGTGGCGAGCAACGCGTCCGTCATGAACCTGCTCATCATCAGCTGCGACCGCTTCCTGTGCGTGTCGCGGCCGCACACCTACCCGGCTCGCCGCACGGCCCGCGCCGCCGCAATCGCGATCGCGGCCGCCTGGCTGCTATCCCTGCTGCTGTGGGCCCCGGCCATCGTGCTCTGGCAGTTCGTCGAGGGCGTGCGCACCGTGCCCGAAGACGCCTGCTACATCCAATTCTTCTCCAACCCCGCGGCCACTTTGGGCACAGCCATCGCCGCCTTCTACCTGCCCGTAGCCGTCATGTGCATCCTCTATCTCTACATCGTGCGCGCCAGCAGGTGCCGTGTGCAGCCGGGCGAGCGGCCTCAGCAGCGGCCGCAGGGCCCAGTGAGACTCATGGCCTCGGCCAAGGTGCTGTTCCAATGGCCTGGAGGTGGCCGCTCTCGCAGCGCTGAGAGCGCCGCGAGTGAACGCGACGCGGAGGGAGCAGCGCCGAGCGCGCGGCTGGAGCTACGAGCGGCTGGGCACGACGGCGCCGCACAGATGGATTGCAGATCTCGTCAGGGAAGTTCCCTCCGCGAACTCAGCCCAGGTTCCGGAGACGAAGACGTCGACGGCGGGAGCAGCCCGGGAGCGGCGCCTCGCGTCCCCCCCGCGCGGTGCCGCCGCGCGCGCCGCCGTCGTTTGTCGAGCGAGATCGGAGAGGCGAGCGGAGAGGCGGCGAGTGGCGGCCCGCGGCTCCGAGTGGGTGGGGGAGGCGGTGCAGGCGCCGCGCGGCGGAGTGGGAGCTTTGGCGGCGCCCGGGCGCGGCGCGAGAGGAAGCTGACCCGCACCGTGGCCGCCGTGCTGCTCGCGTTCATCGTCACGTGGACGCCCTACAACGTGATGGTGCTGCTCGCCGTGTTCTGTACGGACTGCGTGCCCCACGCCGCCTGGGAGCTGGGCTACTGGCTCTGCTACGTCAACAGCGCCGTGAACCCCGCGTGCTACGCGCTCTGCATCCGCGAGTTCAAGCGCACGTCCCTGCAGCTGATGCGCTGCCGCTGCGGGAGCCGAGCGCAAGCCCGGCGCCTCGCGACCGGGATAGCGCGGGGCAGGTGAAGCGAGGTGAGGGGGGCAGTGACGCAAGATGTGGGGGGGGGGGGCAAGTGGAGAGAGATGTAGGGGACAGTGACACAAGATGTGGGGGGCAAGTGGAGAGAGATGTAGGGGACAGTGACACAAGATCTGGCGGACAGGTGAAGCGAGATGGCCCCTCTGAATTGAGGAAGCAACACAAACCAACATCGCGAGGGGCCTCAGGGTCACGATAATTTCTCGTCTTCTGTAAGTTTCTAATCGAGAGCAGATCCATGACTCAAACTCCTTCCTCTCCTCGCCCAATCCCACTCCCCCACTTAGACCCGCAACACCGCAACAGATGCGCCATGTACTCGAGTTCCTAGCTGGGCAGTGGTGGTGGCTATGCACGTGGCGGCCTGTAATCCCGCATTGTGGAGGTACAAGTGAGGTTGGTGGAGCACACACGTTGCAAAACTCCCTTCCCGTGGGTGTAGAGGAGGTGGACCCGCCAACATGTGGACTTCACCTGTTCCATTTGTACAGGACAGTTTCTTTCTCGCACGTGTGGGGTTTCTCCGAGTGCTCCAGTTTTCTCCCACAAGTAAACACTCATTAATTGGTTGGTAACACCTTCATATATAGAGGACCGCAGACCGTCTGTCCGTGGTTCATCCGCGTCCCTCCGAGTTATCCTCTCTACGAGAGCGAGCGAAATATGTGCGGCGGTGACGCAGTGTTACAAGGCGACATTGTTATTGCTACTACTGATGATAGAGTCGTGCTGAAGGTGGCTTTGCGTCGGTGTTCTTGAGGCTGGAGTCAGGACACGCGGGCGGCGAGCGCGGCGGAGCTGTAAACACGGCGTCGCTTTATTAGAAACGCGCGGCGCGCGGCCACGGACGCGCGCCGCCCACCGTAGAAACGCACTCCACGCGACGCCAGCCTCCATCATCACCGGCCAGAAATATATAAAATGTCGAGTTTAAAATCTCAAGAAGATGTTTCACACGCACAATATGCAAAACGAGCACGACCATCATTCCCTCGGTATGTACACACACGCGGCACTGGGGGGGGGGGGGTCACGCAAGGTCACGGAGTCATGCAGTCACGGCACGTGGCGCGGTGCGCCAGGAAGCACGGGGGAGGTGAGCGCTGTTGGCGGTAAGAGTCGGGGGTGGTGGGAGGGAGGGAGGGGGGGACAGGGTGAGGCAACGAGAGCGCCACCAGGCTGGTCACCTGGACGCACTCAGTAGAGATCATCGTCGTTTCATGGTCAGACCCAGGAGGGATCGAGATCGGGGTTCACGAATGTACAAGACACGGCGACACGGCCGGGGGAGGGGAGGGGCGGGGGGAGTCAGGGAGAAGAAGCGGCGGGGATGATAAATCAACGTGAGATGAGCGGGCGGGCGGGAGTTTCACTGCCGCGGCGACTGCAGAAGAAGTAATCTCAGCTCCACGGAAGAACTCGCCCGCGGGGCTCGGCGCGGGACCCAACACCGGGCAAGTCCAGCGAGCAGCAGCGCGGGGCCACCGTGCTGAGCGGGTGGCACTGGTGAAATCGGTGGCGTCACTGTTGGAGCTGGGTTATTGCTTGTGGAGTTTGTGGAACTGGTGGAGCTGGTGCTATCATTGCTGGTGGCGCTCACGATGGTGACGGTTGCGCTAATGTCGGCTGCTGGGGCCGCGAGGTGATGACGGAAAGTTTGGTGGTCAAGGTGATAGTCAAAGTGGCGGTGATAGTGGTGGCGGTGATTGTGGCGTTGGTGATGGTGGACGGTGGTCCTCACACGGCCGTCTCCTGGTCGTCGCGCGTGATCATCTGCTGGTGCTGCCGATTTTCGAGGAAGGCGGCGAGCTCCAGCTCCCCGGCTTCACGCGCCACATCTCCCGCCAGGTCCCCCTGCAGCGGCACCGGCACGAGTGCCAGCAAATTCAAGCGATTGGTCGGCGAACCCAAATCCTTCTTTGTATTGTGCAACCATAATCTCCTGCGACTTCTTCGTCTAAATGCCCACGCGATGTAAATTCGGGCGACAAATCGCAGAGCAGATGAATGCATCCAAGCTGAGTCTGTCTGTACTCTACAACCAGATACCACCAGATGACAGCAGAGTCGAGCACTACTGTGAGCAAGCGGTGGTTGGAGAGACGACCACATGGGCGATTCAGTTGCAAGACGGCCGAGTTGCAAGCAACTACCAGCGGCTGCAGCCTCACAAGGTCACGCATCCTGCTCAGGGTCAGTGCTTACACAAAGCCAACTCTGAATGTGTCCGAACTTATTTGATATATGAAGCTGAGCAGAGTTCGACCCAGTTAATACTTGAAGAATAAAACAGGGGGTGCTAAGATGTTCAAACACCAAATATCTTGATCAAGTTCTCATTGACCACACGGACTTGCGGTGAACATGCAGAGAAAACATGCTCTGATCAAATATGCATTGTCTTTGAGACGGATTGACCTACGCCAGAGGCAGCTTTCCTCATGGCCTAATTGCACCAATGTTAGACCAGAAAACACCAAAAGGCGACCAGTGCATGCTTACCGCAAGCACGTGTGCTTAATGCAGACTTGTGTCCTTGCGAAAGGGATTTATTTGGTGTTTGAACACATTGACACCTGTTGTATTGCCAGAGAGGGTAAACGCTACTCTTATTTTTCATACTTTGATACTGCCAAAAAAGGTCCCATGGTTAATACTTGGATGGGAGACTGCGTCGGGACGCCAGGTCAGGTGTTGTCGGCTTGGACTGTGTCAGCAATGTGTTGGATCTATCTGTGAGGAGGTTTAGTGTAACCCCCTCGCGTGGGCGGGATATCTCCGAGTTCTTCTCACGTGAAGAGTACTCAGACTCGATACGGTTTCCCTAGGAAAAGGAGATAATAAATACATGATAATTTCTGCTGAGGATGCCGATGATGAATAGGGATGGAATGATTCACCCTCTCTTCCTTGGTGATTCGTCGTTGCAGTCGGGATGACATTCTGCTGCAATAATCGATCATTTAATTTCCCATCGTGGTGGATGAATAGCATCTGTAGCGGCTGCAGGGGTCACGTGACAATTAAATGAACAGCATCGACACCCGACAAGACCACCGATTCGCCCACTAGATCCCACGCACAGACCGCGAGCATAAGAATCGGTTAACCTATGCATCACTCTATGATTAACGATGATGTGCCGTTTCTGTTTCCATTGGGCTACCTCAGTGTTGAATTGGCGATGAACATGGAGAGAGCTCCCAGAGGCACACCGTCCCAGGAGAAGGGGAATGCTGGGGGTGGGGAGAGAGGGAGGGGGTATGTCGGGGTGGGGAGAGAGGGATGGGGAATGCTGGGGGTGGGGAGGGAGGGGGTATGTTGGGGGGGTGAGCAGAGTGGGTATGTCGGGGTGGGGTACTGGATTGAACCTTGGAGTTGGTTTTGAGCAGCGAGGCTCCGGCCTCTACCAGGAAGTAACAGACGGTGCGGTGCCCCCCAGCAGCGGCACCGTGCAGAGCGGTGTTCCCTCTGCGCGACACATCGTCATCTTCATCATCGTCATCACTGGAAACTCATCACGCCATCACGCATCACAACATTGAAGTACATCATAGCAACATTACGCATCACAGCATCAGCACATCAAATGAGACCATAACACCATTGCAATATCACAACATTACGCGTGCGTGTGTCTGTGTATACGCACGTGTCAGCCTCCGCTTCATCCAATAGCTCTAGGGGCCCTGTTGGAAATACAGCAGCGCATCAAAAACAGCACGCCCCAATTTCACCGCATCACGCAGACTCCCACCATACCACCACAGCACGAACGCTGCGAGCACACCATGATCCTCCCACCACACGACTATACCACACCACCACACACACACACCATCACACGACTATACCACACCACCACCCCACACACACACCACCACCACCCCACACACACTATCACCACACGACTATACCACACCACCACCCCACACACACACCACCACCACCCCACACACACACTACCACCACACGACTATACCACACCACCACCCCACACACACACCACCACCACCCCACACACACTACTGCCACCCCACACACACACTACCACCACCCCACACACACATACTACCACCACACTCCCGTCACACCCTTCAATGTAATTCTCAGCGTGCATCTCTCCGTGCTTCTCTGCACACTTCAGTTGTTGGACATTTCCGGTAAATTGTCGCGTCTCTGAACCACGTGGCACCTACGGATTAAACACCGTCACCTCAAGGCTCACCGCTACTTCATTTTTCATTACCATGTTCAGCTTTCCAAAAGCAGTCAACAATGCTGACTGTCCCATGAAGAGACTCACTCCCCACCAAAGGAATGAGGAATTTCCCGAACTGCCTAAGGGAATTGAACAGAAGATGATCACCTCCTCAATGTTCATTTGAGTGGCGGAAATAACTTTGGCCTTTGTTAGATTTTTCCAAAAGCCGTGCTCAGCACGAGCAAAGCAAAACACGGCCACGGTGACCCTTGGCAGAACGGACCGGTCTCAAGGATGTGCTTGACGAGGTCGCGGTGGCCCCCAGCGGCCGCGTGGTGGAGCGCGCTGCGCCCCTCCGAGTCACGGGCCAGGAGGTCGGCCCCCCGCGAGTGGGCATCGATCAGCTGGCGGGACGCACGGGAGGAGAAGGAGGAGGAGACAGCGGGTAGTCTTTGGGCCATTGGCTGAAAACATGTCTAATCGGTACCACGCGGGGTTGCAAATGCTATAAATTATCTTCTCGAAGAATATTATCTCTGGATCACAAAAATGTGAAATAGAAATGTTACGGCGGTAGCTTTAATAAACGAAATTGTTTATAGAAGCGTACCAACATGTGTCATGATAGAGATTATGGTTTTTGAAGGGAAAACAGCCGAATGCGATTGGAAACAAAAAAGAGACGACAGTGTCGCTCAGCCTCCTGCCCACGGCGGACACCGCCCAGCCCACTCCCTTGACCGCTCTGCCAATCTGCGCTGCCTGGTCAAGGACTTAGGCCGCTACGCCGCCCGCACGCTCTGCAACTTACTTCCCAGGGAACTCCGCTTATTCCCCCTCTCCGCTTTCTCTCCTCAACACGTTCCTCCACTACGCCATGCTTTCACGAGTAGGTGAGTGTGCGGGTAAGTAAGTGGGTGCGTGAATGAGTAAGTGGGTGAATGGGTGAATGAGTAAGTGGGTGAATGGGTGAGTGAGCAAGTGGGTGGGTGGGCG
Source organism: Lampetra planeri (assembly GCF_965212315.1). Lineage (NCBI taxonomy): Eukaryota > Metazoa > Chordata > Hyperoartia > Petromyzontiformes > Petromyzontidae > Lampetra > Lampetra planeri. The sequence continues at coordinate 4,902 of NW_027614954.1, read as the reverse complement.
AGCGAGCAAGTGGGTGGGTGGGTGAGTGCGTGAGAGAGGGGAGGTGAGCAGGTAGGCGAGTGATTGGGTGGGCGAGTGGGTACGTCGAGTGTGCTGTCGAGTGGGAGAGTCGCTCCTTTTCGCTCGCTCCCTTGCTAACTCCCTTCCGTTCCCTCCCGTTCCCTCCCCGGGTGCATCACGCGTGCAAGTCGTCATCATCGTTATTGTTGGGGTCTCCGAGTCTTGGGCTCTTCCTCAAATTTATGACCGTGCCCCACCCACTGCGCGCCCCATTCGCGTGGCGCAGGGCTGCGAGGGGGTGTGGTGTGCGGGGTGCTGTGGGGGGCGGTGGGGTGCGGGGTTCAGGGTGCGGTGTGCGGTGTGCGGAGTGCGGAGAGCGGTGGGGTGCGGTAGGGTGCAGGGTGCGGGGTTCGGGGTGCGGTGTGCGGGATGCGGGGTGCGATGGGGTGCGGTGGGGTCCGGGGCGCGGGATTTGGGGTGCGGTGTGCGGGGTGCGGGATGCGGTGGGGTGCGGGGTTCGGGGTGCGGGGTTCGGGGTGCGGTGTGCGGGGTGCGGTGTGCGGGGTGCGGTGTGCGGGGTGCGGTGTGCGGGGTGCGGTGTGCGGGGTGCGGGGTGCGGTGTGCGGTGTGCGGGGTGCGGGGTGCGGTGTGCGGGGTGCGGTGTGCGGGGTGCGGGGTGCGGGGTGCGATGTGCGGGGTGCGGTGTGCGGGGTGCGGTGTGCGGGGTGCGGTGTGCGGGGTGCGGTGTGCGGGTGCGGTGTGCGGGGTGCGGTGTGCGGGGTGCGGGGTGCGGTGTGCGGTGTGCGGGGTGCGGGGTGCGGTGTGCGGGGTGCGGTGTGCGGGGTGCGGTGTGCGGGGTGCGGTGTGCGGTGTGCGGGGTGCGGTGTGCGGGGTGCGGTGTGCGGGGTGCGGTGTGCGGTGTGCGGGGTGCGGTGTGCGGGGTGCGGTGTGCGGGGTGCGGGGTGCGGTGTGCAGGGTGCGGGGTGCGGTGTGCGGGGTGCGGTGTGCGGGGTGCGGTGTGCGGGGTGCGGGGTGCGGTGTGCGGTGTGCGGTGTGCGGGGTGCGGTGTGCGGGGTGCGGTGTGCGGTGTGCGGGGTTGCGGGGTGCGGTGTGCGGGGTGCGGGGTTGCGGGGTGCGATGTGCGGGTGCGGGGTGCGGTGTGCGGGGTGCGGTGTGCGGTGTGCGGGGTGCGGTGTGCGGGGTGCGGTGTGCGGTGTGCGGGGTGCGGTGTGCGGTGTGCGGTGTGCGGTGTGCGGGTGCGGGGTGCGGTGTGCGGTGTGCGGGGTGCGGTGTGCGGGGTGCGGGGTGCGGGGTGCGGTGTGCGGGGTGCGGTGTGCGGGGGGCGGTGTGCGGGGTGCGGTGTGCGGGGTGCGGTGTGCGGGGTGCGGTGTGCGGGGTGCGTTGTGCGGGGTGCGGTGTGCGGGGTGCGGTGTGCGGGGTGCGGTTTGCGGGGTGCGGTGTGCGGGGTGCGGTGTGCGGTGTGCGGGGTGCGGTGTGCGGGGTGCGGTGTGCGGGGTGCGGTGTGTGGGGTGCGGGGTGCGGTGTGCGGGTGCGGGGTGCGGTGTGCGGGGTGCGGTGTGCGGTGTGCGGGGTGCGGTGTGCGGGGTGCGGTGTGCGGGGTGCGGTGTGCGGTGTGCGGGGTGCGGGGTGCGGTGTGCGGTGTGCGGTGTGCGGGGTGCGGTGTGCGGGGTGCGGTGTGCGGGGTGCGGTGTGCGGTGTGCGGGGTGCGGTGTGCGGGGTGCGGTGTGCGGGGTGCGGTGTGCGGGGTGCGGGGTGCGGTGTGCGGGGTGCGGTGTGCGGGGTGCGGTGTGCGGGTGCAATGTGCGGGGTGCGGTGTGCGGGGTGCGGTGTGCGGGGTGCGGGGTGCGGTGTGCGGGGTGCGGTGTGCGGGTGCGGTGTGCGGGGTGCGTTGTGCGGGGTGCGGTGTGCGGTGTGCGGGGTGCGGGGTGCGGTGTGCGGGGTGCGGTGACGGCGCCACGGCGCTCACCTTCTCGAGCGACCCCTGCCGTGCGGCGTCCAACAGAGCTGCGGGAGAGGAGGAGAGAGGAGACATTCAGCCCGGAGAGCAAATTCACGCGCCAGGGAAACTTATCCCAGCAACGTGACAAAGGGACAGACGGCAATGAAACAGACAAGTGGAGTCCGTCTTCTTGGTTCTTTCGGTAAAGTCACGTAGAAGGGAAATAATAAAATAATAAAAATAAAACATCATAAAATAATTATCACGACGTTTCGGCCACAACGCAAGCAGCCGTCCTCAGGTGAAGAACAGGTCTGTCCTCAGGTGAAGAACAGACAGCGTCAGACGCTGTCTTTCCGACAGACCTGTTCTTCACCTGAGGACGGCTGCTTGCGTTGTGGCCGAAACGTCGTGATAATTATTTTATTATTTTTTATTTTTATTATTTTATTATTTCCCTTCTACGTGACTTTACCGAAAGAACCAAGAAGATGAATCCCTGCAGTCACGAAAGCTTTAAATCGAAATTTAAGTGGAGTCCGGTTTCCTCCTTATTACGACTCATCAGTACAGTAGAGTCACCAATGCTCACTGCTGCACAATCTGCCTCTAGTAACCGTGCATGAGGAGTACACAGCTGTGCGTCTCTGTCTCACTGTTGTCCCTGTCAGTCGGTCAAATTTGATCACATTTATTTGATGGTGCCCTAGGACAAGAAGACCACAGTGGAGTTTTTGAAGAACTCCTGCTGCATATTGCGCAGAGTCCGAGTGTTCTGTGCACACACCCCTGTGTGGTTTGACACTCACGGATGCCTGCACCACATCTCTGCTATCGCGAGGTTCCTCCTCGTATCCGCGTGTGTGTTGAGCTTTCTTAACGAAGTTGCCGAGCGCAACTTCTGGCCACACCACCCCCTCGTGTTGTTGACCGGCCTTCAAAGGCGCTACTCACAAACAGCCCTTGCCCCAATAGTCAGTCAAAGCTACACGGGGGATCGTTGTCTTGTGTGTGAGTGAGGGGCGCGTTACCTTTCGTAGCAGTCGACATGGCCAACCTGGCAGAGATGAAAGACGCATTAGTCCCGGGTGTGTGTGATAGCGATGGTGGTGGTGAGTGTGTGTGGTGAGTGTATGTGGTTTGTGGTGAGTGTGTGTGTGTGGTGAGCGGTGGCAGCACCTGGTGAGCGCCTTCATGGGCGCGGGGGGGGCGCTGTGTTGCCGGGACAGTCGGTCCGTCACGCAGCAGCCGTCGCTGGACAGCCTGCGGCGTGCGCCGGGCACGTGGAACCCAACTGCCCTGTGGAGATGCAGGGGGGGGGTGGGGCAATGCCTAGTGCTGGAAATAACAATACATGTTTCCGGTATCCGGCACATCACATCCAGTACATATCCCTCTGACGACCACTACTCCGACAAGTTGCGCGCCAACTACCCCGGGCTACCAGCGGCCCGGAACGCGGCGAGAAATGAAGCCGCGTGCACAGCTACGCGCAGGAGCGCCCCTGCCTCTCCACGGCCTCCTGCCCCAATTAACCAGCCCCTCGCTCTGAACACCAACCCAGGACTAGAGACGCATGGAGATAGATAGAGATAGCGATGAAGGTGAGCGCAGATGCAAATTACCGGAGGTATAGATTGGTGGGGGAGAGATCATGGATATGAATGTTGACAAAAGAGGTGATTGGGATGCGTCGAGACAGACGAGTAGAGTGGCGCTGCGCTGGTACCGGCGCCGCAGGGGGAAGTGCGATCCGCTCGGGGTCGCGGGGAAGAGCAGCGCAGGGCGGCACGGGGGCGCCGCCCTGCGCAGGAGCTCGCTGTCCGACATGGGGCTCGGCACCCTGGCCACGCACGACAGAGGGCACAGAAGAGGGGTGAGGAGGAGGAGGTGAGGCGCGAGGGACGCGAAATGGGAGGCAGCGAGGTGAGGGCTCTACCCGGGAGAGGGCTCCACGAGGTCGGGCATGCCCGGCGCGGCTCCGCTGGACACGGACGCCGGGCGCGGGGTCTCCGGGTCCAGCACGAACAGCTCCTCGGCCGACATGTCCGACAGGAAGTGCAGCTGCTCCTGCAGTCGCGAGGACGCACGCGGAAATCAACACCATCAACATCATCGCCATCATCACCATCATCAACATCATCAGCCATGAGGAATGCAACACACTGCTGGCAATCATCCTCCTCTCTCCAAGATCTGTCCCATCACACTAAACAAAACCACAAATGTTTACACAACTCATCAGTCACACGGCTTTCTGGGAGTGCATCATTTCATCAGCATTGGTTCAACACAAAAACACTCTGGACCGTTTCAACATGTGGTAACTCGTCAGCAGTCAGGCTTGGCTGAACCAAAGCTGAGGAAGTGCCACACGCTGAAGAAGGCGGCGTCTTTCTGCCTGCTCAATAACAAAGCCGTTGTTCGTCCATCCTTTAAAAGTCTGTGACTCGAACTCCGTGTGAGTGTGACGATGGGTGTGAGGTCCACTTACGCAGGACGCACGCGTCGTACCTGCATGCGGTCGATGCGGAAGAATCGATCTGCTGATGTGGCTGTACACACGCACAGGCACACACACACGCACGAACCCCGACACACACAACAACAACCGCCATTCGCCGCTAAGTGGCGGTGACGTCACCACGGCGCTTGTGCCAGGCTATGTGTATGTTAAGGCCACGTGAAGTGTCGAACGCCCGCTGGCACGAGGTCACGGGGCAGACCCAGGTGCCACGGGTCGATTGACTAAGATGACTGGCTGATGCACCACCTGTGCCCCCTACTGTGCCAACTTGCTGTGCTTTAGTCACCCGGCGCTCCGCTCGTTGTTGTGAGCGTCGCTCCTCTGCCCTCCGTTGTTGCTGGAGGGCGACTGCCTCCAACTGCCCAGTAGCATCCTTCACGAGCCTCCTCTATAGAGGCCGATCTTGACACTGCTG
>NW_027614953.1:0-16805 GCF_965212315.1 Lampetra planeri | reverse complement strand
GGGGATGGACAACCTGTTCGGTACTTGGACATTACTAGTCAGATGTGTGTGGACAAGAAAGCTTCATCTAACGCGGACCCAGGGGTGATATCTGAACCAACGTAGAGTTTGATTCAGTTGTGAAGTGCAAAGAAGGAAGCAGGTGATGGCTGCAACACAGCACAAGAATGTCAGCTGAATTCTCAGTAGAACCACTGTAGCTGCAGAGCCCCTGGAACTCATTCAGGGGAAATAAAAGACAATACTTTAAACAATAAAAACGTCTGCAACATTACAGGTGTTTATGGTAAGGGTCCTTATGCTGCAGTGATCACAAGAAATACAATAAATTAGTAATCAATGGAAACATTACTGTATTATGTTGCATACAGGAAACAACAGGCACGTAAGGTAAGTTTATATCTGCATTATAATAGTCAGCTGGTGAACGTGGTGATGAGAAACAAATCTTATTGTCATAACATATTTCATTAGCTGCCCCCAAGTAGCTGAGGGAAAAAAAGCACTAAAATTAGCTTCTAATGATGCAGAGATGATAATCAGCTGGTCAGAATTAAACTGTTTATTACCAGTATGAGAGGTAAATGAAACTGTTATAGTTGTACTGGGATTCTCCAAGTGAGCCTGTGTTTACTCACAACAATTTCATAGATGCACAATGCTTTAGAACCAAATCATGTAATTAATACATACAACTGATGACACTCTAAAGTTTGGCACCACAGAGCCCATATTTGTAGATTTGAAGTTGTGAAGGTGAGCAGAGCGTCGTCGCCTTATTAAACGAGAGGAATAATAGTTCAGCTATTACCAGCACAACAGGAGTGCTTGATTCATAACAAAACAGGCCATTTCACCTAAATCCCCCCTTAGGGTAACTGGTAAACTAAGGAGGGATTTGATGTAAGGGGCATGAGCTGTGATGGTGCGTTATCAGCGAAGTAATTTGCTCTTGTATAAACATGAATTACTCTTATCTAAGTGCCCCCCTGACAGCCGATTGGCTCCTCATTAGGCCTGTGTGAAATGAGATTAGCACCAAGCCTGTAAATTATGATCCAATCCCAGAACACATAATCTCTCACACATACACACTCCGCTCTGTTTATTTCTGTCTCTCTCTCTCTTTTTTTTTTATCTTGTTTAGTCTTTTTGCTGATTTTGGCCCGCGCGGCTGCTCTTTCCATGATGCTAACATCTCTCCTCACTTGACCGCGTGCTCTCTCTCTGTTACGCCACTTGTAGAGTGTAACTGCAGCGGGAGATCGGATGAGTGTGCATTCGATGCGGAGCAGTACCGAAGCACTGGCAGTGGGGGGCGCTGTGTGGGCTGCAGGGACAACACGGCTGGGGCCCATTGTGAGCGATGCAAAGAGAACCACTACAGGAAGAACCCTGAGCAGCCTTGTCAACCCTGCGACTGCAATATCAATGGTAAGAGGCACACACAAACTCTTAATTAGTCTGATAGTCCAAGCAAGATTATTCATTTGTTTGGCATGAAATAATTCAATTAATTTTACAAATGGTCTTAATACAAAAAATGTAACTGGGGCAGAAATAGCTGCAAAATGATGACAGGGCTGCTGACTGGAAAATCAATAAGAAGTGACTGACAGGCTATAGAAGTTCTTATCTTTGTCTGTACGCATCATGCAAAGGACCTGTAACTCCATCTGAAATAGAAAATGAGAAACAAATGTGGGTTGTGGCTGGTCAGGAAATGGTGCCAGAGGCCGCAGTTTGTGTGAGCGACGGATATCTGACATGGGACGACCGCTCGTTTTGGTTGTGGCCAACTTGCCATTATGAGCTTTACTGAACTTGTTCAATACCACATTGATTGTATTCATTTTGGTCCTTGTGAGGCACATGTGGAAAAACAAAAAAAAAATCTGTTACGTAAGGTTCATTGGAAAGCACAACAAGCAACCAAGCAAAATGGGTCCTCAGTGGTTTATTGGATTAATTGAAGAAATGTTTCATGAACAGCACAACGTTAATATTCACTCCCCGAGAAGTAAAATCTTGTTTTCATAATTCATATAATCTTGCTTCTCATGTCTTACACATCTTAGATTTATCGTCACTTGCATTTCCCTAATCACTTTCTTTAAAAAAAGACAACAAAACAAAAACATTTATCTATCCTTGAACCAATCCATTTAAACCCAACATTTACTCTGCACCAAACCACCGACTCATCCTAGACAAGAGGATGTTTGGGGCTGAACAAACATGTTCACCTTTCCCTCGGCCCTTCTTACATGGTGTACAGTTATTGCACATCTGTTGGAGTCCATTATATTGATCAAACTTCCTTTTTTTCCTCATGTCCACAATGCCCCAGATGGTCTTTTTTCTCCATTAAGTCCATGGTGAAATTATATCCCACTCTCCCAAGCTCACCTCAGGGGTTTTTAACAGGGATTCAATCGCAGGATATCCTGGTCATCACACTGATTTATTGATTGTTTTCCTTGTAATTAACCAATAACCTTTATGGATCCTGCATGTTTTTCCTCTACATCCCGGTTCTTTTTCTCCCTCCCAGGCTCGGTGAGTCTGCAGTGTGATGAAGAAGGGAGATGCGCATGTCGACCCGGCGTGACTGGAGAGAAGTGTGACACATGTCAGACAGGCTTCCACTCGCTCCATCCTGGTGGCTGCAGGTGAGTCATAACCACAGGTTTTGTCACAGGCAGCACGCAAACCGAGACATTGTTGGAAATGGAACACGTGTTTGAAAAAGAGACAGACAAGTACTGGGATTTATGAGCAGTCATCAAACTGATTACAACCACTCTGTGTGACACTTCACACACACTTCACACACACAAAAAAATCAACAATTCACATTTCTATGGTTTTTGATTGGTGGTAAGAATATGCATTAGAACTCCCTCTGCTTGCACGAGTGTGTGTGTGTGTTTCAATCAACTGGCCGTCCTGACCAACAGGAGACACAGAGAAATAGCAACCCACTTGAAGATTCCTTCCAACTTAACAAGAAACCATGTAGTCCTCTTCATCTGTTGCCATGGTGACCAGCAGTCAGAAACTTCTAAGAACAGCTTTAGCTGCAGCCAACGTAAAGGATATAAACTTATCCTATTTTCTTGTGTGCTTTCCTCACACATGACAGCAGAGTATATTGCATATCCGTTTAATTTAATAGCTTTAGGAAAGCTTCGGTCAGTCCTGGATTGTTCTGGGTCTGGGTCTGTCCACCACCGCCATCTCCAACATCCTCTCTCTTAAATGACATTGTGTTATATGATGTCCAGCTGATGCAAGGGGTTTGTTTGTTAAACACTGTCGTCATCCCAAATTGGTTTCCAGATCGGCAGAGTTGCTTCAAATGTGACATGTTTATACCTCAGAGGTTTTCACACGCTCGCTGACATAGACCGGCGCTTTTCTTGTTTCTCCTCCGGTGTCCTTTGTAGCAGCTCGAAGATCCCCTGCGTGCATTTTGATGATGAAAAGCTCAACTTCCTGTGACCTGAACATTGTCTGCTCGGAGCAGGTGCTTATGAGTGTGCATGAAAATGTTTACGATGGCGCCGTTGTGTCTGTGCGCATGAAAATGGAATGTTTTGTTATTTATATTCATACGAGGTATATTCTCGCTCTCCCTGACCTCCCCTCCCTGCAGAGGGAATGCTAAGTTGAAACGGTTGTCGATTCGCATATCAATAATTCGTCGTTTCCAGCGGCACTTTTTGCTGTGACCGAAGCACTTGAGCTGAGAGACACTCCAGTTTTGAATGTACGTTTGTTATATTTCATATTGTTATATGAAGTAAAGCTCCTGTGTAATGTGTAAGGGTTAGTAATCAGAAAAGTCTGACAGCTTTTTGGATCTTTCAGCTAATTGTTTTGATTCCCTGCCCCACAAATTCAGTGTTATAATACAGACTCACTGCTTTCATTGGATCATTGAGCAGCTAAATACTGGATTCTTTTCAGGGGTTCACGATGATAATTCAACTTAAAGGAAATAGACCTTTTATAGGTGGCCACTGGTAAACATCACTGCTTATTAGTCATTGTTGGAAATCAGATTATTGTGAAAGAATGCAAGCAGAAAAAACATCAGCCTTATAAGAAAAGAGACTGATATTCGTTGACAGAGGATTATTTTCACATGTGCAGGCAACATTGTGTGAACAGGCATGCAGACACACACGAACTGCTGTCGTTCATCAACGCTGTGAATTCAGGCTGCTCAGCCGAGGTGTGAATTACACAGACCACTGGAGCAGAAACAAGTGGAGACAGTTTGCTTTGGGATAATTGAATTATTTGTAATAGCACCTCATTAAAAACAGATTCTCAGATACAAAGAAAAGTAATTAATCAGCGAAGGCAGTCAGAGTAATTTCTGGCCCATTTTCTTTATTTGTTTTGTTGTTTGGCGATTAGTGTACAAGCAACATAGCACAGATATGTCACATAAACCCGTGGGGGTGTGGCAAGAAAAATATTGCTATGACAGTCAGAGAAGAACTTTACACTAAGTGGGCTGTTTGTTTTATCTTCTCTCTTTGTGGATATCTCTTGTAGGACTTGTGACTGCGACACCAGTGGGAGTGTGGGCGACTGCTCCCCTCTGGACGGATGCTGCCACTGTAAGCCGAACGTGGAGGGACAGCGCTGTGACAGGTAAGCCGTCACCCCCGTGTCACATCTGTGCACACATAACCTGCGGTTGCCGAGGCGATCGTTCAAGACCTCATGAATAGCGTTGTCGAAGTCCTTGAAGCCATTAGTGACAGCTCATCCCTCTTGCAGTCATTTGAAAAGGTCATTAGTTTTGCGTGTTATATTTAGGGAAAAGAAAATGATCTATTTTCGGCACCGTACGGTGAGAAGAAAAGGTCAGCGCATCACAGGTGCGGCTGAAACAATACATTTAGAAAAAGCTGCCGGAATCAGGCAGCGAGTTCAAACCTGATTCCTGTCCAGCCGACAGAAGCAGTGCAGGCAATGACATGGACGATGTTACGGCAGGCAACTGATTTCTGGGTTCAGTTAGTGACAGTCCTGGGATACGCGAGGTCATGCCTCCTTTCACAGACTGATATGGAATCAGTGAACACACATGCAGCATTCGGGTCAAAACCAACAAAGGAGAAATGTCAGAGATATGGCTGCTGTCATATTCACTACGGCTACATGAGGTTTGTTTAATTTGGAATTCATTCATACTGAATTAAGGGGACAAGCATGCGCAGAAAGACCGGAATTCATTTAAAGAGGAATGAATGCATACATGTTCCAGGAATTAGTCAATTCGGATTGAAAATCAGAATAAAACAGTCACTTTCATCCGGAGTTAGGTGTTTACATGGTTGTTTTAAATCTGATTTAATTTTAATTCTGAATTCAAGAGGAATTAAACTTCCCATGTATACACACTGACTGTGCTGGTGACACAACTTAGAGCCAGAGCTTTGACAGTGGAGCCGCAGCATCAGAGACCTGACCAACTCGGGCCTGAAAGACGTTACACTTTTCTAATCCTGTGAATGAAAATAACTTTCATTCACACGGCAACTGTCAAGCAAGATTTATTACCTTCAATTGTTAGGGAGTAGATATGGCATCTAAGATAAAGATATCACAGTCGGATGTTGAATGAACAGAATAACACTATGTTATTACTTATGTTGTGTTGAGTGGCAAAGGGTTTTCTCAGCTACCATGTTTGATGATTTTATACATACATTTTAGGGCTGAGAAAAGCCTTTTCCAATCAGAATATGTGTCCAAATCCTTTTCAGTATACAAATTTAAAAATGTTAGTTATTTGTCAATTGTCAAATTATTATTTTTTGTTTTTGTTTTCCTTGGCTCCCTTCCCTTAATATTTATGGTTCAATTATGCTTTCTTTTGGGGTTTTTTGGTGCTGTTGGAGTCATTTTTGGATGTTCAAATGAAGTGCTTGACTTAAAGGGCCAAGTTCTCCAGCTCCTTTCAGCTCAGTGTAATATGAGCCACCGCAGAAGAACCTAATGACAATATAACAGTCAATATCAATCAATGAAAACAAACGGGTTGTAACCTAATCATTCGTCACTGTGACGACAAGAACAGTGAATAAAATGTTCTTAAAATATGCCGCTTATCCCAGCCTGCTGTTGTCGCTCACCCTGGGATGCTGAAAGGATCACAACAACAGTTGATCGCGGCATATTTGAAATGATCAAATCTCCTTTCCAGCAGCCTGGACTGCTCACCATGCATCGCCTAATTTCACGTGGCAGCTGGCATTTTCTAGCGGTCACCTGCTAGAATCCACAGGTCAAGTCTGCTTTCACTCATTAATGTTCCTCCTCTGAGAAAATACATGGCGCACACTCAACGTAGGATGTGTTCTCTGCAAGTCAGCGTCTGCACTCAAAAATCAATCGAGTTAGATACTGGTAGCTTTTAGACTGCGGGTCGAATTGTGCTCCATCGCCCCTGTGTTATTCTCAGTATGTCAATAATTTGTGTATGCACACTGGGTAGCTTGTGAAAATTGTTACAACAAAAGTCTTCTATTCTGGCCTGATACACATTGCATAATTGAGTGTCATCTGCTGCAACGTGAAAATACACATCAGTTTGGACTCTGGGTTAAAATAAACACTGAATGAGTTCTCAGACTACTGAATAAATCTATGCTCCCTATCTGTTGACTTTTTTTTTTTTTTTTGCTGATTTCACAGCTCGTTGAGCAGGCCCTCTCCTGGGTAATGGGACAAACGTAGCGGCTGATTTTCAGCAATGTTCCTGTCCCACCCATATGCCGGCGACTATCTATAGGTCAGAGCTCAGAGTCTACACACATTTAGCTCCTTTCAACCTGGACTCAGCACAGAAAAGAGTAGAACTACAGCAAGGAAGTGGGAAAGAGCTGCAGTAAACTGTGAAAGCTTCATCTGCATGTTAATAAAGTGATGTGTGTGTGTGTGTGTGTGTTCGCAGATGCAAGCCAGGCTTCTTCAACTTAGAAGCAATAAACCCAGCAGGTTGCCAGTCGTGCTTCTGCTTTGGCCACTCACTGGCCTGCTCCTCGTCCAATCACCATGTTGCTGTCAACATCGCCTCTGATTTCCTTGATGGTAACATTTCATGCTTACTACATATTAATGATTCTCATGGGATCCATTCAAATAAGCAAAGCCAACAAGTCCATCGCAGTTGCACTTTCTGGCTGAGAAGACTGCGAGAAGACTGATACCGTTCTCAGATACATTAAATATTAAGTGAGAGCCAGCAGGTGATCATCTTAGCGTAGCATTAGACTGAGGGCACTCGGAAATATGTGGCCTGATCCAGTCCAAAGGTTACAAAAATTCGATAGGCAGAATTCAAAAGCTTACTAATGAGCACATTATATCTGGCCTATTTAATCCTCAGAAAACCTGATCTTTCTGTTGGACAGAGCTAGGCCCGTCAGCCTAGACAAGCTCGCCATGTAAAGTAGTATAGATTTTCTCTTCTCTGTAAGAACATCTTTGTTTCATGTCCACTCCCAGGCTGTTAATATGTGGTGAGAAGATAACAATGAGCCTTTGGGGAAACTGTGGCACATTAAAACAATTGATGATGGGGGGACATTGGGACTTAATGTAAATTTTTAGGAGAAGACTGAAAACAATCAATTAAGAATGAATAAAATATGCCAAATCAGTTCACCTGCATATGGTAATGATGTAGATTATGGGATTATCAGTAAAAAGAAACAATGAGTATATGAAGGGGTAATATTTGTTTGTAAGTTTAGTGATCTGACACATGAAGTAAGTGCACTAGACTGAATAATAATGGACTTTACAGTCTTCACACGCTTTCCATGTGTCTAGAGAAGCTTGTTGGCTCTAGTCACTCGCTACACACATGTCAGTTTGCAGTTATAGGCCACCTCCTGCTGGGTCTGAGGGTTGTTGCTAAGCACTGTGAATCCAAACCTAGCGAGGTAACAATGCAGACAAACTGACAGACAACAGACAAACAGACAAAAAAAATGTCACCCTGCAAACTCTGGTGCTGCATGAGGAGGGTTTGAGGACAACAAACAGACGTGTTGCCACAAAAAGTTCACTAATGTGTTCATGCATGATTCATTGGGAATCATGCCCCTAAACACTTCACACGCACAAATATGTCCTGGTCTTCAGTGAAACTGAGGAGAAAAGCTGCTGCTGATGTTTTGCTGCGTCTTCTCGTACCTCCAGACCAGGATGGCTGGCTAGGAGAGTTCTCTGGAGGGATGGAGTACCCTCTGCTGTGGAAGGAAGGTGAAGTGTACCTTCTGCCTCTTTCTGAAGAGGACATTGGCTACTACAAAGCCCCCGGTGAGTCCCGAAAATGAAATACGCTTCGATATTGTCAAAAAAGACAGGTTCCACTTTGGATCATATCAATAGGTTGCATTCCCAAAGAAGGTAATTTAGCGTGTTTGACAGTTATATGACGAGATAATAAACCTCCTGTTGGTACTCCACTAAATACGTAATTTACATTAGTGCTAGTGGCTTGTTCCTGTTGTTCCTGGGCGAAATTATTCATGGTCTTTGGCGGTGGGTCATACGACGGATATTCTGACACCATTTCCTCCAATCCCTTATCAGAACCATTTGAAGATAAGGGAATAAGCTGGCCCGGCTACAGGATTTAGGGCCCATTTCTATCAGCCGCCCGGCAGCAAAAGGCCTGATGGAATTGGATGTCTTGGCCATGCTGGAGAGGCAACAAAGTGAAAATTGGCTTGGTTTCTTCTTGTCTCCACTAAGTCGGTTCTAGGCATCAACTCACAGCCCCTCCAGCCACCCTGCAGTCCACAGCCAGAAGCAAAACAGCAGAAATCCCATTAACTGCGCATCCTGAAGGGTTTAATGCCCAAAATGCTTGATCACAGAGAACGACTCCATTTGGACACATCTTTTTTTAGACGGCTGAATTGCTCACAGCTGAAAGAGGATGTGACAACGCCCGGTCAGGCTTAATTTGTCAAATGTCATTATGAATACACTGATCAGTTATGGATACGCATATTTATCATGTTTATCGGTTTGTGTGTTTGTGCGTTTCTACATGGCAATCCATTTCTACTTGTGTGTGTGCATATATATATATGAATGTGGAGTGGACTTTTTTCAAAGTTGTTTTCCTCTTCAAACACTCTATAGTGTCTCTATATGCTGCAGCATACAGATTAGTGGCCCGACTGGCCGAGAGCTTTGTGGCAGCCTGGTTATCTACTTCACGCAGCACTTGTTCATGTTGTTTTCCTATAAAATTCACAAAAACTGTTGCCTTGCCGTCCCTATTAATGATCTCATTTCCTCATTTTCTTCCTCCCTTTTTTTTTTGTAGTATTGCATGTGTGTAGTTACTTTAAAGATTAGACGACTCGGAGGTGGAACTTGCTTCTGACGTCACTTTCTTGTCTTTATTATTAGTTTTTTAAGTTTTAATTTGTGTTTTACGCTGAAATCCCTCAGCTGTGTAGCAAGGGATAATTCTGACTGACAAGTTTGTGTTGAACTTCATACGGAATACAGTTTCTTTGATTCCTGTGGATGTATTTGTCACCGAAGTTCGTCTCTGGCTTCAACAGTCACAAAAGGGGGCAGGATTCATTGAACTTCTTTTTAACACAACTTACTGGAAGAATAAGAAGTGTCAGGAATCTGTATTCTGAGGATATTACAAATGTTCCCGCAATAGCTTGTCTTGGCAGAGGGAGTTTCATGTAGCATGATAGAAAGAGCAAGAAAGTCTCATTTGAAGTGCACGTCCACCTTCATCCTTTGCCCTAACCCATCCATTCCAATAAATGCTCTGAAACTATTTCTCATCCCAGTTTGCATTTCTAACTAACTCTAGTGTGAACGCTTGTGACATATGTGACCTTGGGAAAAGTCCAACCCATGTTTATATTTAAATAATTCTAATTCTATACAGATTTGGACAATATTTATGGTCCCAGTCAGGATGATATTGTGTATATATACACTATTGTTCGGTCTGGATTTATTTGTGATTGTGGATGCCATTTCTTTCTTAAACTTTCTGAACAAACAACAAAAAAATGTTGAATTTAATATGGCGATAATAATAATAATAATAATTTAATATGGACCATTTATGTGAGCTAGCTACTCAATTGAATGCGATCATTTGGAAGAATTATGTGCTATTTGAAAGTAAGACCCAAGGACATTGTGTCCGCCTGTGTCAGGCGCCTATCACCCATAAAGCAGCATACCAGCATGGGTGCCCTTGTCAAATATTACCCAGAGACGACCTCTACCATCGGTATCCAGGAGAGAAAACAGTGTCTGACGGACTGAGTGAGTTACATCGAATATAGCATGTGTGAATGTGTATGCGTGTCTGCGCTGGCAGATACAGCGTGCATCACTACTGCATCCTGATCCTGGACATCTGCTCGATAGTTGACACAGGTGGAGTTTGAGTCCCTGTAGCGGCTCAACAGGGCTGACCACTTCAGTGCAACTGCCAGGATCCCGGTTGCTTTGACCTACTTCCAGTAATGATGGTTTGCTGGACAAACTGCGGTTCTCTTGGCTCAGCAGCGTTTCGTGCTGAAGGGAGCCTCGAACATAAATCCTTACAACAAGCTGTTGAGAGGCGCACAATGTTGATCCGTCTCATAACTGCAACACAGGCCAACGTGCTAAGCCTGAAGCAGCAGGGAGACAAAACGGAAGGAGCTAAGATGAAAATAAAAGACCGAATTTTAATGAAAACCCCTTGTAGAAAGTAAGGAGCAGCATTTGTGTTCAGCTGAGGGGTGAAAGTGAGAGAGCGAGGCAAGAGCAAAGATCCATGAGAGCAGCTTCAGGCGACCTGTCACTCTGATTCAAGTTCCAATTGCAGTTAGGAGCATAAAACAACATGAACGCTACCTGCACCAAAGTCTGCATGCAATCCAGTCTGGAGGCCTTGTTTCCTGGAAACAGCAAAACACACAGATGAAGAATGTGAGAGAAAAAAAAAATCAAGGGCCATAGAACAGATACAGTGTGTCAGAAGAACGCAGAAAAAGAAGGCGAAGCAGACAAGTGTTCCCTGAAATGTGACCTAAACTGTAAACAGCCTGAAAACATGGCGTCCTCGCAGGCGCATCAACTGATGTTCCTCCAAGGATGCAACACCTGTCCGGGCAAGCACGTGTGGGCAGTAATCTCCTGCATCTTGACTGTTTCATGTAGCAGTCATTGATTCTGAACATGACGTTAGTATACCTCTGTTAATTGTCATGTAAGACCTCTGAAAATGATCTGTTCAGCATCAACAAATCATCAACATTCCAGAAAATGATTACTTATTGATTTATTGGAACATTATTAATGAGGCCTGTTGTCGGTTATTTATTGTGTAATTCTATAAATACATCAAATCAAATGTTTTAAATGTGTGTTTATTAATTCAGGTAAATTGAAAATGAATGGAATAGGCACTTCAGTAAAACTAGTCTCATGTTTGTTTGCTTTTTTATTTTGATTTGGTGTGATCTTTCCTTTCAATTTCATTACTTTTGCACTACTGCAAAATTCCATTTAGGAATCTGAATCCAGTTTTTGACTTTGGGGGCTAACTGGTGAAAGACTCAGTCATGTTTCTGTTCACTTCTCCCATGAGAATAAATCCGTGAATGGACTGCTAGTTTCCAAATGACTGGGTTAAAGGGGCTTGCATACATGTTTATCAATGAAAAACATTCAATTAATATTATTCAAAGCCTTTTGTGGACAATATAACTGGAGAACAAGCTCCAAGGATGCCAAAGCTTTAGCAACGGAATGCCAAACACACTCCTAGTTCACAAAATCAAACAAGGAATAGACACTAGACATGCAAATCCATGCATCCATTTAATTTTCCGTCATTAATTATTTAGCACATCATTTTCAAGCTCAAGTTGATGTGTTAAAATTGCTTGTTTTGTCTGACTAACTGTTCCAAAACCAAATATATTAACTATGTAATGGAATCAAACAGAGGGGGTGGAAACAATACTCATGCTGATGAAGCTTAATGAGAGAGTAGCTGAAAATTGTTCCAAAGGAATAATTCAACATTCTGAGGAATTTATGAAAAAAGCATGAGACGAGGTGGCTACCGTTCTCATGTCTGCATGACATTACGAGTACTGATAAAGTAGACACTGGAAACATATAATATCCATTGCAAGTAAAGTTAAAAGGTGCTTGTACAATAACTTATTTTATCCTTGCACAGGGCAAGGATGGTTCCAGTTCCTATTATTTTTAAGCTACGCTAAACATCTTCTCTTCTCATTTAATTCTCAAGAATGCAAATGTTTCAAAATGACAACCGATCCCTTTCATGAATAATTCATGATTTATGGGTTATCAACACTGGCTTTGATTAACCTTTTGTTGTTTATTGCTAGATAGTTCATCTGCAAGAAACGCTCCAAAGAAAATGTGAACCTCAGTATCTAAGAAATATATTCTCTTATCCTGTCTCCTGCACACAGTGGTATTTGGAAATGGTCGAGGCCTTTCATTCCCTCCTATTGGTCACGTGAGATGAAATAGGGAATAGACTCAGGGCTACCCTGTTTAAAAAGGAATTATCCTCTTTGGCTGTTTATGGTGATTCATAACTAAAGAGACACGCCCACCAATAACGAAGGCCAGTTCCAGATCTAAGTGATGGCTACCTCACCGACAGTGACGCATAATGATACCAGTCAAACAACGATTCCCAAAACATCTGAGGCAACGAGTCCAAACCAGGAGGGAGCAGTTTCGGAAATATTTGCTTAGTCACACATTAGTATTACTGGGCTCATTACCCGCCGTCATGCAGGGAAAGCGTACGTCTCCTATTGATCATTACAGATGTCGGATCTGTTGACTTTTCTGTTCTGTGACCACGGGTTTCTTACATTGTCACAGTGCCTCTCTCCCCCAAATGGTAACTGTCTTGTTTCTCTCAGGTCCTCAGAACAAGTGGCTCATCTGAGACTGCACCAATGATCATTTGTTCACAGCTCCGTTCAGCGGTGCGCGAAACTGTTATCGTGTATCAGAAATAATTAGGATCTATGGAATGATTTAGTTTATAGAGAGATAAGATTATTCTAAAATATGGGGAAATTCATTGTAATTGTGGGTTAGTTACTGCATAATTATTGTTTGGTTTGTTTACTGTTGTGACCCAATGAATTTGCTGTTGAAATGGCTGAAAAGTACATTTTTTAAAAGTACACATTACTTGGAGGAGTGGACTTTTTTTTTTTGTAATTTGTTTGAAATACATGCATTCAGCTCCAATCAGCACCTCATATTGGGATGTTTATCTGTTTAATTCTAAATCCACACTAATACGACTGCTGTCAGACTCAAGAGGGAGTATCGATCGCATACTTCATTTAGACCTATCCACCCTACAGATTGGCTGCATTTCCACTCACATGTGATTATTCCACTCACGTGGCCATTCCTTCACGGAGTGCTCCTTGAAGGAATGGACATCTAATTGGTGATGGATTTCTTTTGCCTTTCTTTGCTGATTTGTCTATATTTTATGATCATTACCTGTCGTCAATATGCATTGATTCTGAAACTGCACAAGTTTTCTGTCTTCAGTGGTGATGATTTGTGATTGTTAAGCCCTTCCCTGAGCTCCCGATTAGCTGTAATTATATTTTTCTATTTATTCCAAAGTCACATTGACAAGAATGATGCTTTATTGGACTCAGAACAGAAAGAGCTACTGATTATTCATGTAATTGAAGCCTTTCCTCTTTTATCACTGCCTGTTTTTTTTTTATAATTTCTTTCCTCCCCTCGAGTACCGCGCCGACTGCTGAATGATAAATGTAAATCATTCAGTGTGGAGAGCTCAATTCATTCATGAATCCTCACACTATTATTGTTGAACAGCGGAGAGTTATGATGGAGGCGGAATGTGGTGATACATAATACTGCAAAAACGCTGCAGAGGCTCGTCTTTTGGAAATGGTTGAGTTTTCGAAGAGCTTGCAGCGTATTCGAAGGAAGCAATCTGTTGCTGGCCAAAGTTTATGCTGTAAAAAAATAATAATAGTGCCACTACAGCTGGAAAATATATCGAATTTATTATGTGTAATGAATCATTAAAGTGATTGATAGTTGTTTTTTTAAGTAACTGTATGAAATGATAAGAGAGAAAAGGCTCAGACTTAATTGAAATGATAATTACATTGCTTTCAAAGGCAGAAAACTCATTACTTTGATTACTTTGTCAAGAGCAAATCAAATTCCCAGTAGCAGCCAAAAAGCTCAACTCATGGAGTCAAATTGGGTCAATATTTGATTACTTTAGGTGTGTAACACGTCGGAGCCCTCCGATATACGACGAGGTAAACTGGGTTGAAATGTTAATTCATAATCTCCATGAACGTTACTTCACCTCCTAAGGCCCTGCATACACATACGTGGACATTGTGGACATGTGTTAGCACTATGATTTTTTGAGTATAAAAAGTAAAACGTAAAGAGTTTCTTGAAAGTGTTATAAAAATTCAATGTATTATTAATATTATGATTAATTCATAATTTATCAATGACTTCTTTTTGAATTTTAGTTAGTTAGTTAGTTAGTTAGTTAGTTAGTTAGTTAGTTAGTTAGTTAGTTAGTTAGTATCCCAAACAGCAAGGAGGAATGAGGAAGCAGGTTAATGCAGCTCATACAGTACATTTCATTTTCTTTAATATAAGTTAAGGTTATTTATGTGACAGTGACATGTGATGTCCTGTCAAGGTTAAGGTGAAGGTTTGTAGGCGACTTTTAGGAGACTTTTAGGGGGTGCTTTTGTAAGTCCAGACAACTGAGTGCTGATACAGAACCCTGTGTGGAATGAGCTTAGAATGAAATATTAGATTATAGTACAAGACTTTTTTATGTTCTCATGCATAAAAAGTGAATGAGAACATCATCTACCAGAGCATCCATTTCCAGTGCCTGGTCTCATACTGGATGGATACAACTTGTTATCAAGTTTTGTTTGTGCTTCCTATACCCCAAAATGCAGAACTTGTCTTTACAGTTCAAAGTTTTGAGGGTAGGCAGCAGAGGGGGGGGTGGTTAGTCGCTGCTGGGCTCTTTGAAGTCCTGTTAATGTGCTGTAATGAGCCAGAGATGAGAAAGTGGGTAATTATACATAGTCTCCTGCAATACTGCATGTGGGCCCACAAAGCCACCCCCCCCCCCACCCCCCACCGCCATCCTTTCGTACACACAAACACTATGTTTCATCTGAAAACCCTCGCACACACACTCAGTTCCATCTGTGCTGTTTTTGTACATGGCTGGCAGACACTTGGCTGAAGACTTCAATAATGAAGCCTAATCCACTTCACACACTCCTCCCTCCAGACAAATTCCTGGGTGTCCAAGTCTACAGCTACGGCCAGACCCTCCTCATCACCTTCACCTCCGAGACCCGAGAGCTGCTCCCCAACACCGTCACCCTGCACCTGCAAGGCTCAGAAATCACCCTGTCTGCCGACCTTTCACCCCAGCCGTTTCTTGACCGTGACCCTGCCCTCACACCACGGACCTCCTTCTCTGTCAGGTACAAAAATGAAGGCATGTTTCATTTCACTGTTCAGTCTGTCTGACAAATGCCTGACGTGTGCCTGGATGTGATAAAAGACATCAGAATGTTTGTTTCCTGCTGCCTGACTCCTTCCTTGTTACAATATATAGAGTCCACCAGGTACCAAATATCCAATACACCCACAAACTGATTACAGCTCAGCCACTGTTACATTCCCAGCAGAGTGAGTGGATATGTATGCTGTGATGAACCAGCTCCCCCGTGTGCTGGCTGTCATGAGGATCTCGCAGGTACAGAGCAGCAGCATTACATTTACTTTTTGTTTTTCTTCATTTTATACATTCAGCAGAAAGTCTCACCCACAATTTTCCACATTGGAATAAGTCACCAAAAAGACAAGATATTGATTCCAGTTTAAATCATCACGGGATATAGAAGAATAACCAGAAAGGGTAGAACTCAAAATCTGAAAGCTTGGAGCATAAACACCAGCATGTAATATAAGTAGAGAAAGGGGCAGAGATGAACGAGCAGGAGCCAGACTGAACCGCAGCGAGGTCACAACACTGTTTAACGCTACCCGAGAAGCCAGGGAAGAGAATCTGGACTTAAGGATGGCCGGGTCAATGCAGGGAAAGAGGAGCTAAGTGGATTATAGCACCAGTGTGCGGGGCGATTGATAAAGCTTCGGATTCACTTGTGGCCAGGAGCTACATGAGCAGACGTCTCCAAGCAGCAGCATATGCAAACATGACGGCTTCAGATTGCATGTTTGAAGCTACCAGTTATTAATTTGTCCGGGAAGACATGCAAGGACCAAAGAAAGCTGACAATGTACTGTAAATATGCCAGCAGTAATAAATATGGAGGCATTAGTGATGCTATAATCTTAATAATGTTTGTCTCCAGGTTTGCATAAGCACACAAGAGACATGTCATTCCGATTTAGGGGGTTGTTAATAGCCCAGATGGACATAAAGTCAATAAAACAGTTTACAGCACACTCATTTTGTGAAGCTTACTACTTATGGATGTATGTTGTCTGTGGAAACACACAAGGGCAAAATACATGACAACAGAGTACAACGCTTGTAACCATGTATAAATTAAAAAAAAAAAAGTGAAGCCATCTAAATGCTGTTTGGTTGATTTTTTTTTTTTTTTTTTTTTGTGGCTTTTGTAATACAGCTGTAACCAGATGCA
>NW_027614952.1:0-16837 GCF_965212315.1 Lampetra planeri | reverse complement strand
ACACACACACACACAGGTTGGAGGAAAGATAACACACGCACACACACACACACACAGACAGTTTGGGGGATAGACACACGCGCACACACACAGGTTGTGGAGTCAGAGCAGTAATTTCACTCGGTGGGGTTCAACCATTAAACTGAGACATGGTGATGAATTCACTGCTGATCCATTAGTCCACTGACACACACAACACACACACGCACACATTGAGACATGCACAACACACTGACACACACGCTGAGACAAAATACACAATGTGGTAACACAGAGACAGAGACACATGCCCCCTCACACACACACACACTCACAAACACACACACACACACTTGACATTTGACTCCACACACCCTCTGGTCAATTAGCAGTTAATTGGTCGAACAAGCTCTCATGTTTCATGTCGGCTAATTAGCCAATTAGAGTGAAGCAGACAGGAAGATGCTGATGCTCTGTGGCGTCACGTCCTTTAGGGACACAACAGGTACACAACAGGTACACAATACGTGCACCACAGGTACACAACAGATACGCAACAAGTACACAGCATGTACACAGCAGGTACACACCACAAACACAGGTACACAAGTACAAGTACACAACAGGTATAGAACACGAACATGTACACCACGCATACAGAACAGATACACAACACAACATGCATTCGACAAATACACAGCAGTTACATAACAAGTACCCGTTAGGTACATAATAAGTACACAACAGGTACATAACAGGTATAGAACACATATACAACATGTACATGACCGTGCACACCGACACAGACTGTATATAATACGTGAGCTTTCCTCCAGCTGGGCGTTAATTGCAGGGTAGTCGCGAGGGAGCGCTGGATTCGCCGCGTAGGGCGTCCAGGAGGAGTCAACCTGTCATTTAGCTCTCTGACTCGGCGCTCAGAGTGGCAGGAAGCTGAACATTTTCCCAGCAGGTCGAGTGGCAGAGTGGACTGAGCTGAGCTTGCGCGCACGTGCGCCAAGCACACACACACACACACACACACACACACACACACACACACACACACACACACACACACACACACACACACACACACACACACCTTACTGTTTGCATCACTTACGAGGACGTGATGTCTCTGAATGTCCTCACAGACTCTGAATGTCCTCACAGTGTGAATGTCCTCGCATTGCTGAATGCTGTCACAGTGTCTGAATGTCCTCACAATTGTGAATCTCCTGTGAATGTCCTCGCATCGCTGAATGCTGTCACAGTGTCTGAATGTCCTCACAATGTGAATCTCCTGCCAGTATGAATGTGCTCACAGTGTGAAAGTCCTCACAGTCCCTTGAGTGTCCTCAGTGTCGTGACGTCCCCCTGATGAATCTGTAACGTCTTCTGAAAGTCAAGTTGGTCCTCATAAAGACAAATATACAATTACTTTCTCACAAGCAGGGGGCTTTATGACAGCTGCCTTGTGTGTGTGTGTGTGTGTGTGTGTGTGTGTGAGCCACAGGGGTACTTGTCAAACTGAAGGGGATCATTTTGTAGCTGCTTTTCTCTGAATGTGAATGAATTCTTTGTGCATCATTTGAGCAGCAGGTTGGAACCGACAAACACTCACCGAAAAAAAACCCTTTACACACAGCGCACAGCGGCGTTCTGATCATCACGACAATTTTTATTTATTTTATTTATCATTTTTATGAGCGGAGACGTAGAGCATAGGAGAAACATTTGGAGTTCACCTGCGACAAACTTCTGCTGAATTTACAAGTGACAAATCCTCACACGTTCACCTGCACTTACATTCAATCTGTTCACAGAACACATTGACTTAATTGTCACCAACGAAATGACATGAAATAAACCTTGATAGCATCTTTGAAAGAACTGAAACTAGAGAAGATAAAGTGAATGTCAAGTTAACATACAAAGAATAAATAATAAGTACTGAAGTATTAAGTACTTTTTATTTATTCTTAAGAGTATTAAGTACTTAGTACTTATTATAGTTATATATAATAAGTATTGAAAACTGAAATTTCACTGACAAATGTAATGCGTCAATATATTGAATTTAATAACCATGTTGTGTTACCATGGTTATAAGCAGAAAGTTGTATACAATTTTCAGACATTGACACACAAACACACACACAAACAACAACATCCATCATTCATTCATCTATTATTCTGTATATATCTATTCTTACTGAGGAAAAAAGTGATTCACTGATCAGTAGAATCCGATGAGTAAAAAGATTCGTTCAAAAGATTTGTTCAGAAGAGTCGTTCACTGAATCCTTGAAAAAAAAAGTTTATGTTTCATTGTTAGTGAGTGACTGGCGTCAGCCGACTCAATACAACAAATGTGGTTCACTCACAGTAGTTTACTGCCACACTCAGCTGAAATGAACAAATCTTTTCAGTAAATGATTCAGTACAGTTAGTTCGCCCAAAAGATTCATTCTTTGGAACAAATCGTCAGACAACAGTAGACGACAGCGTATTTCAGATTCAATCGAGATACGTCAGCTGACCCACCTCCACTCCAACAGCCGTTATCAAAGAATAAACGTGTTTCTGGATGTTTGTTTTTTTCTCTATCTGACTAAACGCACCGTGAACTGGTCGTTCAGATGAATGTTTCCATTCCAGAAACTAAAGGAGCCATTAAAGCAGGAAGAAAGTCACCGCCTGCGGAGTCACTGTGCATTAGGAGCCGCCGATAGTTTGTTCGCCATTATTAAGCAAAGTGACTGTGAAGGACGGGACGACCTGAGGATGTGTGTGTGTGTGTGTGTGTGTGTGTGTGTGTCTGTGTGTGTATGAGCGAAAGGGACGGAAGCGTGCGTCACAAGGACGACTCCTGCGGCCTTGTACGTTATTGTTCCTCAGCGATAATGACTTTCTCCAGTTTCTCAATTAGGAACACACACACACACACACACACACACACACACACCTGATGGAGACATTCAAATGCAGATAAATCCAATTAAAAGCACCATGAGAGCTCTCAGCTCACTCAGGCCCCGGCACCAGGTGGAGAAACACAGCTTTTATGTGGTGCTGCAGACGAGTGCCACTACGTCCATTCAGCGCAGAGTCGATGGCAAATATGCAACATATACAACAGAAGATTCAAAATATATATACATTTATACATAAAATGTAAAAGAGTTGGGAGCTCTAACGACGACTTCGGACTTTCATTCTCAACAACAACAACATCAGTTGTTATGCGACGTTCAATTCTTTTACTGTTGGTTGTTCACAGACACTTTTTACAGCTAAATAAAGTTAATTCAGTAATAAACTATATAATCAGTCGTACAAAAACTATATTATTATGTGTAACATAGTATGTTAGATGTTTAATCTGTAGTATATTATATGACATATAGGTATTTAACCATGTAATCTGTTGTGTATTGAATACATTACTTGTAGATAATAAAGTATAATATAAACTATATAATCTGAAGTACATAAAGTGTATTACTTATAGTTAATTAAGAATAAAATCTCTATAATCTGTAGTGTATAAATACATATTTATAGGTAATAAAGTTGATAAATGTTTATAATCAATATAACCTGTAGTATATAGGTATATTATTTGTAGATAGTGTTTTATATCATCAATATATTCTGCAAACTATTAAGTATACTATATGTAGATATAAAGTGTGTACTCTGTGGGTGAAGCAGAACTTGTAATTGTATGTTATTTGTGTTAATCACAACAGTAACTTAGGTGTAGGTGGCAGCTGACGACCTCCGGTGTTTGGGCGGAGCTGACGGGGCCCGAGGTCAGCGGCAGTCGATATTCAATCTCTGCAGTCAGACGGAAACAATGAGCCGCTCGTCCACAACAACATGAATCCTTCTCCGTAAACGTGAGACGTGCTGTATTTATTCATGATGTTCTGAGTGTGTCAAGAAAAACTGACAAACCTCAAAACCATTGCACGTACAAGACACTTCCTGTTTATATGATTCAACAACCTGGAGACTCAACTGATTCAACAACCGCTATGAGAGCCTGGAGACTCCATTTGTCATAACAAAGTTCAAAATTGTTAATAGTCTAAATATGGTAAGTTAATCTGGGTGTTCTGCAAATAATGTGAACATGGTGTGTTGTTTTTGTGATCCACATATATGGATGTACGTTTGTGAATTTTTTATTCTTTAGAAACTGTCTGTCTGTTGCATGCGGGTGTCCGACTCAAGCTGGATTTATACGTCTGCGTTTGAACTGACGTCGTACGTGAGCGTTTCTACCTCTGCTGCCGGACACAGAATCTTATCTTGTGTTTTCTCTGAACGGATTTTGTTACAGTACAAAACAAGATTGGCCTCCTTTTCCGTTCACATCGTCAGTCAAAAACAATTTTTTGGTTGGTTCTATTTTCTCGTCCTTCTCCGAGATCCGAGGAAGTCATGTGACACAAACAGGCCAATCGCAGATATTGTGGTCAGTTGAGGTCCAACTCGTTACCTTTCTAGAGAGGTGATGTCAAGCTCTGTTGTACCCTAAAGCATCTGATGGCTTCAGACATCAGTGTCCCTGAATGCAGCGTCCTGCAGTAGCTCAGAACCGCCCCCCCCCTCAACACACATACACACACACACAAACCCTCACACACACAGACACACGACAGCGAGCGGCGCTGGCATTAGCGTCGTCTGCGCTCTGTGCTGATGAATAAAGAGCTTATCTGATACACCCTCCGCTGACCCCCCCAGGTGCGTTCCTGACCCCGGCTCTGACCCCTCCCACCTGTGCCATCATCAGGTAACTCACCTGAACACCAGCAGGGGTCAGGGGTCGAGCTGCTGCTTTCCCATGACCTTTGACCTCTGCATTTACACAGTCTGAGTGACATTTCCTGCTCGTTGGTAAAATGTGGTGAACCGATGAATGGAAATGAGTTTAAATAAAAAACAAATACATCAGACATAAAATAAACGTTACGCTGCCTTCAAATTCATCATGGGTTTATCAAATTAAATGTCTGATCTTCATCACACGACGTAAAAACACAAGTAATTTACTAGTGGGTTTGTATTTATAAATGTCATTGTTAAAGAATATTCCTTTGTGTTTTTTGTACTTGAACGGAGGAAAAGTATTTTCAATCATGAACGTTTGAATTCACCATTTGTTGTACTTTAGAACAGAAAAGTAATTTATTGTGTACACATGAACTATATTATATATTCATATTCTAGTGAGTATTAGACAGATGGATTTTAATTATTGTTTTCTTCGTATCAGTAATTAGTCATTTATAGTGTAAAAATCTGTCAAGCCTCATGTACTTTATTGTACATGATTCCAGAGTATTTTTGTCAGATCCGTGAAGATGTTTTGTGTTTTATGAACGAATGAAAACGTTCTCGTGCCAGCGGGTGTGTGACATCCATGTTACGTGTGTTTAATCACTTGAAATAAACCATTTGTTCCACTGAGTGTGCATGTTGTTTTTTACCAGCGACTGTGAGTTTTATTTCTCTGATGTTTCCGGCGTCTGCGCACAAACTCACAGTACAACACCGCCATCGAGTGACGGCCACAGGACACGCGCACACACAGACACAATTACAACACGTGTTGTGTGTACATGTCAGTTGTGCTGGTGCTGCCCTTGAAGTCCAGGTTTTTTATTTTTTTCTTTCATTTTGTGTGCGCGTGTGTGTACTTTATGTACTCAAGAAGAAGTACATACTTGTGTTTTAAAACTCTGTATTTATATTTGAACACATGCGTGTCTGTTCTGTCAGTTAGAGCTGAAAGTTGTGCAGTAGTGTACAGTGTGTGTGTATAACTGTGTACTGTAGTACTTTGTGTATGTCACTTTGTGTAGTACTGTATGAGTAGTACTATGTGTGTGTAGTACTGTGTGTGTATGCATAGTACTATTTATGTATTTAGTGTGTAAAAATACCACAGTAGTACACTACAGGCAGTGACGTGCACACACACACACACACACACACACAGAGGAAGAGAACATAGGCATCTCTGCTGGACTGGATTTAATCAACATCGCTACGAAAACACATAGAAAAGACTCACACGTCAGACGCACACACTCAGGCAATAAAATCCAAGAAAAACAACGAAACAGCGCCGCCTGCTGGACACGTTCACCTCCACTGTCCTTCCGACCCGACGGAAGCAGCTGATTGGCTGAATCTCTTTGCAGAAACAGGAAGTAGGATGTGCGTCACGTGACACAGAACCTCTGATCATTGGGTGTTGACGGAGGCGCCCAATAAATAGACCCGGACGAGCGGCTGCATCCTCACCACTCCTTCTTCTTCTCGTCCATGGACACGCCGCCAGGGCCCAGGGCCACGACCAGCAGCAGGCCCCCTATGACCGACGTGGTCTGGAAGAAGTCGTACTTCAGGAAGTCATGCATGGGCTTGTAGGACGGAACGGTCCAGAAGCTGTTGAAGGTCACGTTGATGCACAGCAGCCACACCACCAGCGTCAGTGCCGCCAGCTTGGTCTTGAAGCCCACCGCCACCAGCACCATGAGCGCCGTGCCCACCAGGTTCTGCAGGACCTGATCCGCCCCCACAAGGAGGCAGCACAGTGAGATGGGGACAAGTGGTTGTCATGGCAACAGACTGCTCTGTTCATAATCCCGAAGGTCCAAAACTTTTTTCCATTTATTTTCTGAGTTTAATTTATTGATTCATGTTGTCAGTTTTACAAAGAATTAAATTTTATTTCCTCTGTTGTTTCTTTCCATTATCGTATTATTATTATTATTATTAATAATAATAATAATAATAATACTTATATAAAAAAGTAAATTAATTTGGTAATTAATTACTTTTTTACTTTTAGTAAATTAAAAGTAATTATTTTGGTAATATTCTATTGTTTTTTTATATGTCATCTTCTTTATTTATTCTTGTTCATTGTGTGTGTGTGTGTGTGCGTGCGTGTGTGCGTGCGTGCATCACTCACGCTGAACAGGCTGAGGTCAAAGTGCAGCAGCGTCATGAACATGAGCACCAGCAGAACTCGACCTCCCAGCTGCAGCAGGTGCTTCGGAGAACTCTGATGACCAAGAGACGGAACGCCGGCGAACACGCTGCGAACCTCCGCCCGACACTCAGCCAGCAGCAGCAGCAGACCGCCCCCCAACGCCAGGTTCCTAGGACAGGAGACAAGGAGATGAGCAGAGGGATCAGATCAGATCAAACGTGAACAAGTTACAGATGATGTCTGTTTTCAGTGGAAGTTTCCTGTTCAGTGAGTGATTCGTGTTCAGTGAGTGAATCATTTTCAGTGAGTGATTCGTGTTCAGTGAGTGAATCATTTTCAGTGAGTGATTCGTGTCAGTCAACTCGTTGAGCTCGAGAACAAGCGAATCCGATTCACCCGCTGCAGTTCACTGCCACACTCAGCTGAACTGTGAAATGAACAAATCTTCTCAGTCAGTGATTCAGTTCAGTTCGTTCACTTTTGGAGAGTCTTGGAGATATCATGGAGTTTTATTACAACAGAGGAGACAGGTCACATGACAGATACTGACATGACATGACATTCGGCTCCTGTCAACTTTCAGGAACCAATGGACGTTTACTCCTTCTCCTCCTCCCAAGTGACACTTCTCAGCTTTCAGGAACCGTTTTCTAGCACAGACCGTCACCTAATTACGGTGATCCAAAGTATGTTAGCGCAAATGTATCAGCAGAGATTCTGCTGGTGTTAAAGGGTCAAATAAAGTCACACACGTGAAGGTTTGAGACTGCTGGTTTTAAAGGGTTAACTGGGCATGACAGAGACATGTGGGCGGAGTCTCACCTCATCAGGAATTTGAGGTCCCACAGGATGCTGTACGCCACTGTCTGCACACAGAAACACACCGCTCACACAGGCAGGAAGTGATGTCACAGCAGTTACACAGACCATTCACACGTCTGCGTTCAGACGCCGTCTCGACTTTTCTGACGTATACGTCAGTGTTTTGAGAATTTGCGACGCTGAACTAAAAAGCAAACAAACACCAAACAATGTTAACTACCCATCATCCTAGTTAACATGGTTACCACACACACACACACGTATGTTTCCTGAAGAGAGTGGAGGTGAGACAGTTTTATTATTACTCATATAGAACACCCCCACTAAGAGGCGGAGTCTAGCACAGCCACAGCATGTGCGTGTGCGCATGCGTGTACATATGTGATGTGCGTGTGTGTGTGTGTGTGTGTGTGTACCTGCATGGCGATGATGCCGAACAGGGTGAAGCAGGCGTGTTGAACAAAGTTTCTGCTGAGGATCAACACACACCCACCTGCGGAGGAAGAGGAGGAGCCGATGTCACATGACCAAACCTTCACGTTCATGCAGATTACAGACACCCCCCCCCACACACACACGTTCTAGCTCCAGAACCAAACAGAATGTGGATGAACCGGAGCGAGAACATGTGTCACATGACTCAGTGTATTTACTCTGAACAGCATTCGATGATGATCTGTGCGTGTGTGCGTGTGCTACCCAGCTGGCCCAGGAGGTTGAGCAGGACGAAGATTTTGGCGAGGAAGCGTCCACAACCCCAGGAGGAGTCGATGTACTCGCTCTGCTCCGCCCACTGGAACCACATGCGCACGCCGTCTTCCAGGAAGGTGCTGACCAGGCAGAGGCGCGCCAGGTGAGGCAGGTAGTGTTTGGTAACGCGCAGGAACTGATGGAGGAAGACCACACCATTTTTAACCAACAACCAATCAGCTGCAACGGTCAGCACCTGCTCGGGCTTCTGAGTATTGTAGTGTTCAGAGCATGTCCTACATTCATAATCAATAACAAAGTCACAAATGTCACAAAGTTTTTTATTGACTTTAACACAGACGGTATTGCTGCAGATACATTCATATATTCAATATTATCATACTTCGGAGTACCGTAATTACATGACAAGACAGAAAATGTCAAACAGTTACGGAAAGTGGGCGGCTCTTGTTACTGTAGCAACTCCAGCAAGATCGGCATCACTTTTTTCGGTCAAAAATCGCATTTTGAACGGTTGAATTTGCTCGACAGACACAGATGTGCTGCTCCCAGATCCGTTATTCTGCACTATGTTTGTTTCCTTCGATCAATAGCGATTGAAAGTGAGTGGATCTTGTTACAACCCCAGGAAGAATAGTCTTCATTTTGGTGAAGACAAATGGGCTTCTTCAATTCATAAACAAATAGTACGTTTGTGGTTTGTGGTTTTGTTAATATCTGTTAATTAACTTCTCATTTTGTTCAAAGAACATATTGAACTAGTTGGCTGTTACTGACCTCTAATCTTCAGTAAAGGTAAAGTGAGTCATTCAAGTCACGTAATAATGAAAATTAAATCGAGACTCTTTTACTTTTAATATTCAGTTAAGTTCTTCCTGTCCTATTGAAAAGGACTTGTGTTGAAGGATGACTTTGTTAGTTTGTCAAATTATTATATATATTTATACATATATAAAAAACTTGCAGTACATATTTCATTGGATAGTTGGACAGATGTTTGTTTATTTATATTACAACTAGAATTTAAGAAACTATTTTAATTAATTGATGAGCAGGAAAGGGGCAGGGTATGTATTCTGTTTTAATTTTTACATTTATTGTTGAAAAACAAATGAATGAATGAATGAATAAATCATTCAAGGTAAACGACATGGAGCCGTTTCCGTTCTCTTTTGGTAACGTGACACCAGACACCGTTCAGAAACAGTCCACTTTGACGTTTCTTTGCTGACTGGTCCCGATCGTGAACGTTCAGACAACAATCGATAACTTCGATAGCACCAACAGGAGCTGCTCTTCACTTCGGGGCACAAGTTCATGACCAATACAAAGAGTTACAATGATGGAACTTTTATTTCCATAAGTCTCGTTTCCTCTAACACCCAAAAGACGTCTGCGTCTTGCGTAAGAGTTCGCAAAACTTTAAAGTTACTTTTCAGGAAACAATCTGTGCCGAATTCTCTCTCTGGCGACTGTCACTCATATAAATAACGCTCGTTCTACGACAACTGGATTAAACGACCATTTTTTTCCGTGGACAGTCGCCCGAGTTCCAGTCGTCTGCGGCCGGCTCAGGGTGCGTGTTTCCTGGGGAGACGGTCTCACCTGGTCCGCTACATCCTCCGCCTGG
Organism: Lampetra planeri; assembly: GCF_965212315.1. Classification (NCBI taxonomy): domain Eukaryota; kingdom Metazoa; phylum Chordata; class Hyperoartia; order Petromyzontiformes; family Petromyzontidae; genus Lampetra; species Lampetra planeri. Next base: position 6,677 of record NW_027614952.1, on the reverse strand, counting down.
CTCATCAGATCTCCGCGTCGCATTTCTCCGCTGTTAAGGCACTTGACAGCCGGTGAACGGCTCCCAGCTCGGCTCTGGCCCCGGTACCGTCAAGAGCGATGGTCGTAGTAATGATGATGCTCCGCTGCTGCAGCTTCCACACACCCACAATCCTCTGCGCGGAACAGGGAGAGGAAGGAGGGGCGCCCCCCGGCGGCCACCACCGGAAACACATGCCACGTGGACTGTGTGTTTGTGTGTAAAACACATATTTACTTAAAAATCTTAATATAAGAAATATTTTAAACATGCGTTAGGTCAAACACGTTTATCATTTGATTTGATTTATCTATTGATTCAAAATCAGCTATCTCAAACACAGACAAGTGCTGTTCTTACATACAAACTGCAAAAACTTCTTTAAATACCCAAACACCATCATCATGAACTCTGAAATTAGGAAAATTCAGAGTTTTCCCTCGTTTCAGGATGAACTAACCCGTTTTTATTTTATTAAACCTACTCTACAGATGATGAACAGAGAACAGTCCCCTCAAATGTCTTTTAAAAAAGAGGTAAAAACCTGGTGGAAGAGGTAATATGGTGGAAGGGCCATAAGGTCCAGAAGACGGGTGACACACACACAAACAAACACACACAAACACTCTGTCACTGGTTTCAGTCTGTCAACCAGCTCAGGCTGCAGTTCTTCCACCAGCCACAAGATGTCAGTGTTCGACCGTCAAACTCCTGGCACCCACCTACAGGTGGGGTGATTGCTGGGGGCAGAATGACATCATCAGCCCCCCCTCCCCCATCAGCGAGGACACAGTGTTGCATTGTGGGGATTCACGTTCGAGCTGATTCATCTTGTTCTTCTTTTTCAGCTGGAGCGTCTTTCTGTCGCTGAAACACAACACAACTGCATCAAAGCTCCATGTTCCAGGAACTGTCCAAAGTCATGTGTTTGGTTGTGGAACAGCAGTTTGACACACTGAAGCTGCGCATTAACCCTTGAACACCAATGCTATCGCTGCTAAGACATTGGCACTAGAATACTTTGGAGCATCGTAATGATTTGCGCTAACAGAAATCGGTTCCTGAATATTAAGAAGTTGGACTTCACATCCAAGTTGCTGTCACTACCGTAATGATTACCTGATGTCTGACAACGGACCGAATGGGATTACCGTAATGAAAGCAACAGGGCTGTTCTCAACTTTCAGGAACTGATGGACGTTTTCTCCTTCTCCTAGCTCTTTCTTCACACCAGGTAGAGGAACCAAGTGACACACCGCTTTCAGGAACCATTTGACGTTTTCTGATTGCACAAATAATAAGTAATTATGGTACTCCAAATGATGCTACTGTGGATGTAGCGCCAGTGATACCGTTGGTGTTAAAGGGTGTAAAAATGTGTGTCTGTGTGTGTGTGTGTATGTGTGTGTGTGTGTTACCTGCACGTGCAGATAATGTGTATGCGTCCTGCAGTGTGTGTGGCGCGCTGTGGTCTCTCTGTGGAAGAACTTGTTACACAGTCGACACAGGAAGCCAGACACAGGAACCACGAAACTACTTCCTGTTGAGAGAAATGTTTATGTCCAAATAAGTCGTCAGTGACGTCATCCTGTTGACAAACGGCACCGACAAACATCAATTAAAAAAAAAAGCTCCATCACACAGGATGACTTAACCCTTTAAGCGCTACATTCGCGCCAGCATACTTGGAGTACCAGAAAAACACGACTATTTGTGCTATCAGGAAACATACTTAACCAAAGTATGTCAAGTTTCCAAAGTATTCGAGCACAAATGTAGTGCCGGTAATACAGTCAGCGTCAAAAAAAAGACATCAACATCCATTTTCTTACCTAATAAAACTGTTTTTCTTCTAATCACATTTGTGCTGATGGTATCCTCCATGTTACATCCGCGCATGAGTACCGTAATTACGACGTCAAAGCAAACGATTCCTGAAAGCCGAGAAACGTCACTCAGTTCCTCTACCTGGAGTGAAGGAGGCGGTAGGAGAGGGAGAAAACAAACATGGATTGGTTCCTGAAAGATTAAAACAGCCATGCTGCTGTCGTTACAGTTGTACCATTCGCTCTGTTGTCGGAAGCCGGCGAGTCATTACCGTAATGACAGCAACTTGGATGTGAAGTACAACTTCTCAGCTTCCGGGCACTGTTCAACATTTTATAGTCGCGTAATTACGGTACTCCAAAGTATGCTCATGAATGTATCGGCAGTGATACAGATGTCTTAAAGGCTTGAACTGGTGGTTGTCATGGTGACTGAAGCATCGTACCATATATGGTGTTGGGGTCATATTCCTCTCTGTGTGTTTCCTCTGCATCCAGGGCCTGAAACATGGACATCATGTGAGTCTGTGACATCACTGGACAGTGACCTTTGACCCTGACCCCCAGGTAATATGATCCAATATTTATTCTGCAAAACTTTAAACAGGGATATTTCTTCTTCTTCTGTTGTTAAGAAGCAGGAGTGTGGTTTGAACCTCACACACCTCTGATGTTTGTTGCTCCTCTTCCTGATCGCAGACGTCCACCTCCTCCCCCTCCTCCTGCTCGAAGCAGCCCACAGCGTCCACGGTGATAAGCTCCTCCTCCTGTGCCTCTGCCTGCTGCACCTGCACAGCCAATTGATAGTCAACCCAGTGATCATGTGACACCTCCTTTGTGTGTGTGTGTGTGTGTGTGTGTGTGAATGTGCTGACCTGCTGCTTGTGTTCAGGAGACTTCATGTGCTCCACAAACTTCCTTGGAGTCCTGAAGTGACGTCTGCACGCTGGACAGAAGGGACGCGACATCTGCTTACACATCTGGACACACACACACATTGATCTGCTGTTTCGTCCTTTAACCCCGACCGTATCGCCGGCGATACATTCACACGAGCACAGTTTGGAGTACCGTAATTACTTGCACCTACCGTATCGCCCTAATGAATGTCGGCAGGAAATTAAACAAAAACTGTCATGTGAATAAAACAATGATTCAGTGCAATGACCAATGTACAGTAAAGGCGGATTTACACGGGAAGCGTGACAATAACAGAGCGTTTCGGCAGCGGAGCGACAACGGACAATGAGCACAGTGAGACAACGATGCAGAACGAGAGTCGGGAGACGGTGTGAATTAACAACAACAAACAACAAAGAGCGAGGCTTCATTTCCTGATTGATTCTTCAGTTTTCAGCTTTCCCCACCACACATTCCTCCTCCATCTTCTTCTGGATAAACAGACTCTAAATGCTAATATATTACTTTATTCAGAGGGTTACTGAAGTATCAGATATGACACTGTGCTGCTCCGCTCTAGGATAAATCTTTCCTTACGTCCTGTCTGACTGCCGACGTGCCTGTGGCTCTCCTACACGCATTGTGACGTGGTGTTTAATTTTAAAAATCTGCTTTTCGTATTGAGCGCAGAAATAGCAAAATTCCTTCTTTAGCAAGACACTGCTGAAATGCACTGCAGCACAGCCGGTGTGAAACTCTGACTTAAATAGCCGCGATCACCAACGCCTCAGACTTTACACGCCACAGATACTTCCGGTGTAAATGTCTCTGTTGTGCAGTGCTGATTATTTTGAAAGGTGCATCAGCAATATTTTGACTGAACAAGTGATTGATGATCTCTAATGGTCATTTCACCATTTAACACCAAGAATATCCCCGGTGAGATCTTTGCGCTAACAATTACATGACTATTTGTGCAATCACAAAACATTTCACCCTGGTCCTCTGCCTGGTGTGAAGAAGGAGCTAGGAGGAGGAGAAAACATCCATCGGTTGAGCTGAGAACAGCCATGTGGCTGTCATTACGGTAATCCCATTAACTCTGTTACCTGAAGCCAGCAAGTCATTACCGTAATGACAACAACTTGGCCGTGAAGTGCAACTTCTCAGCTTTCAGAAACAGTTGGATGTTTTCTGGTGGTTCATGTCCCAGATAACAGCTGTGATGTCATCGGCGATGAGTCCAACCTTGTGTTGTTCTGTGCGTCGATGAGCGATGACGTCACCACAGAAGTGAGTCTGACAGGTGTCGCACCAGTGCTGTGTGCCAGGACGACGCCCCCTGGAGAACAAACAGCACGTTCATTCAAAAGTGGATGGGTCTTAGCTCCACGTTTGAGGCTCGTACCTGCTCTGCAGTGTGTGTGCGTTCAGGCTGATGGTGTGTGTGATCTCCTTCAATTTCTTCAGGTGCTCTGATCCTGTCATGTGCTCCTGGAAGGCCTGGAACACACACAGACACACACACACAGAAATGTCTTAGCTTTAGCCACAGATGTAGCCATCTCGCAACTTGATACAGCAGGACAGTGATAGCAAGAAGGTTCTCATGACGCTGAGATGGTTCCCACCTGCACAGAGCGACAGTTGAGGCCGCACACGTGACAGTGAAGTCCACCCGTCTGTCTGACTGCCGCCTTGTCGGTCTGACCGAACTCACGGCTCCCACTGCTCTGCTGGATGGTGACCTTCAGTGACCCCACATTCTGGAGCTGACACATACACACACACAAACAAAGATGTTCATGAACAATTCATTGGATAAACAGGAATGGAATTCTTCATGGATTTTACTGATTCAGTACATCTAAGTCACATGATCACAGCTGATCTCACCTCAGCTGCTCTGCCGTCACCACTCTGCTCCGTGGGAGGAACGCCATCTGACAACAACAAACGGCATCATCGCAAGTTACCAACTTGTTCGGGAGAGGGTGTGTCAGACGGAAAACACGACAATTCCCATATCTGTTATGAGAATGAAGCACTGAGGGGTGAGGGTTAGTTTGGAATTATCACATATAGAAGAATTCTAAGGCCACAGACCTGTCACACCGCCCTCACTTCTTGGTTGTGCACATGACCCGTGTGTCTCACAATCAGCCAGGGCTCCGGCTTCCTCCACTCTGTAGGAGACAAACACACAAATCAGCGACAGTCGGAACGATCTGTAAGCAGGATATGAGGAAGAGAACTCAAAGCTAAAGCCTCTCCAGATAGGGATGCTAAGCTAGCTGCAGATATAGACTGTGATGTCAAGCTAGCTGCAAGCTGCAGAAATGCACAGGGATGCTAAGTTAGCAATGTCCTTCTAGCTGCAAGCTGCAGAGACCAACAGATGCTAAGCTAGCTAAAGGTGATGCCAAGCTAGCCTCAGACACAGATATAATAAATCAGCTACAGACACAGAGGTGATGCCAACCAAGCTGCTAGCTGCACACAGTAATGCTAAGATAGCTGCTAGCTTCACACACAGCCATGCAAAACTAGCTGCAGATGGTACTGCCAAGCTAGCTACTATCCGCAGAGACAGATAAAAAGCTAGCAACAGACACAGACGTGACGCCAACTTAGCTGCAGACAGTGATGTCAAGATAGATGCAGACGTAGTCAATGGTGCTAAGATAGATGCTAGCTGCAGACAAAGACAGTGGATAAGCCTGTAGTGGGCACCACCGGGTAAAAACGCCGACTGACCTGTCCACCCTTGTCCTCTTTGACTCCACCTCTCCTGAACCTCCATCTGACTGCAGGTCTTCTGAACCATTTCTCCTTTCTTCTTCTGTGGTGGAGGAGCTTCCTGTGACAGACCACTTCCTGCCTAACACCTGGCGGAGACAAACAGATGAGTAAGAGAAAGAGATGCGAAACAGTGAACAAGCAGATTATTACTGACCTCTTGAGTCACGAGTGGTCTCCCCTGAATGTGACCAATCGGGAATCGAACTTGTGCAGCTGCAGGCAGAAAACATCTGGGGCAAAAACATAGAGGACATCCTTTGTTTGGTTTCTTGAATGCTTGTCAGGGATTGAGTTTGCAGTTTGTGCTGGGTGCGGCACTCGAGAAATGTATTCAATCGTGATATGCTGATGATCTGAAGATGTATTTCTCTGAACTGACCAGGGACAAGTTAACAATCCTGTTACCAGAGCTGGTTCATGCTGATTACATTGGTCATGAGCTTCACCTGGAACATCTCACTTTTCATCATACTTTAGAACTGTTAGGGGCAGCTAAAAAATTTGAGCCTTTTACCACCAATTGTATCACGGCGATACATTTGCGCTAGCCCACTTTGGAGTACTGCAAATTGCAGACAACTCACAAATTGAAACAATCTGAAACCATGCGCTTTCAGAAAACAAGGTTCCTGAAAGCAGTGAAGTTGCACTCTGTGCTTGGAGAAGGAGAAAATGCTAATTGGTATGTGAAAGCTGAGAAGTTGCACTTCACATCCAATTCCATCCAACATACACAGCCAAGTTTCTGTCATTACGGTAATGACACACCAGCTTCTGGCAAAAGTGCAAATAGGATTTCCATAATGACAGCAACATGGCTGTTCTCAACTTTCTGATACCATCAGTGCTAAAGGGTTAAAGCAGCCAACTACTCTCCTTCCTGTAGTGACACGTCTACATTTGAAACCATAAAAAGAAATCATTTTAATCCCAATGTTTCTCTTTTGGTTTAACATTCTCATTTGCCCCCATATGAACCAGCTCTCACCTGTCCGTCTTCTGCTTCTGTTTGACCATGACACACTCTGCCCAGTGACCTTTGACCTCTGTACACTGATCTGCAGAAACACACAAGACTTCATCAAAACACAGGTAACACAGTTCTTTTTGTCCTCAAGTTAAACCCAATGG
>NW_027614951.1:0-16874 GCF_965212315.1 Lampetra planeri | reverse complement strand
GACACACACACACACACAGTGACACACACACACACACAGTGACACACACACACACAGACACACACACAGTGACACACACACAGTTACACACACACACACAGTGACACACACACACACACAGTGACACACACACACACAGACACACACACACACACAGTGACACACACACACACAGTGACACACACACACACACACAGACACACACACACACAGTGACACACACACACACAGACACACACACACACAGTGACACACACACACACAGTGACACACACACACACAGTGACACACACACACACAGTGACACACACACACACAGTGACACACACACAGTGACACACACACACACACACAGTGACACACACACACACAGTGACACACACACACACAGACACACACACACACAGTGACACACACACAGTGACACACACACACACAGTGACACACACACAGTGACACACACACACACACACACAGTGACACACACACACACAGTGACACACACACACACAGACACACACACACACAGTGACACACACACAGTGACACACACACACACACACAGTGACACACACACAGTGACACACACACACACAGACACACACACACACAGTGACACACACACAGTGACACACACACACACAGTGACACACACACAGTGACACACACACACACACACAGTGACACACACACACACAGTGACACACACACACACAGACACACACACACACAGTGACACACACACAGTGACACACACACACAGACACACAGTGACACACACACACAGACACACACACAGTGACACACACACAGACACACAGTGACACACACACAGTGACACACACACACAGTGACACACACACACAGTGACACACACACAGACACACAGGTATTTACCCACCTCTACCCCCCCACCTCTACCCCCCCACCTCCACCTCTACTCCCCCACCTCCACCTCTACCCCCCCCCCACCTCAGCCCCCCACCTCTACCCCCCACCTCTACCCCCCTCTCTACCCCCCCCCATCTCTACCCCCCACCTCTACCCCCCACCCCACCTCTACCCCCCTATAGACTCACGCAGAGACCCATAGACTCAGTCAGAGACCCATAGACTCGCTCAGAAACCCAAAGATTCAGTCAGTCAGAGACCCATAGACTCAGTCATTCAGAGACCCAAAGACTCACTGACAGACCCATAGACTCACTCACAGACCCATAGACTCACTCAGAAACCCATATACTAACTGAGAGACCCATAGATTCAGTCAGTCAGAGACCCATCGACTCACGCAGAGACCCACATACTCCGTAAAGAGACCCATAGTCTCACGAAGAGACCCACATACTTACACAGAGACCCACATATGCACACAGAGACCCACATACTCACACATTGGTCTACGAGTCTCACACAAAAACTTGTAGACCAATGACTGCCGGCATAAAAGAAACATGCCCACTGCTATGTAAACTCCGATTGTGTTGTGTGACGTATGTGGTCTGTGTGTGTAGCGTATAGGGCGCCACGGTGGCTAGGAGATGTTAACTATCTCGCCTGGTGTACAGGAGGTCGTGGGTTCGATCCCGACCCTGACGCCTGCTGTTTATTTGGAGTTTGCGTGTCTCTCTCATCATCATCACGGTGGCTAGGAGATGTCAACTACCTCGCCTGGCATACAGGAGGTCGTGGGTTCGATCCCGACCCTGACGCCTGCTGTTTATTTGGAGTTTGCGTGTCTCTCTCTCTCTCTCATCATCATCACGGTGGCTAGGAGATGTTAACTACCTCGCCTGATATACAGGAGGTCGTAGGTTCGATCCCTACCTTGATGCCTGCTGCTGTATATTTGGAGTTTGCGTGTCTCTCTCATCATCATCACGGTGGCTAGGAGATGTTAACTACCTCGCGTGGTATACAGGAGGTCGTGGGTTCGATCGCGACTTGACGCCTGCTGCTGTGTATTTGGAGTTTGCGTGTCTCTCTCTCTCTCACCCCGTCCTTCGGTTTTCCCTTTCACATTCAGAATCACCACCACCATCACCACACATTTGGAGTGTTTGGCTGCCGCTGTAAATCTCCACGTGGTGACTACGACGACGACGACGCGAAGCCACTTGGTCGAGCGATCATTTGTCGCTTCTGAAAAATAGCCGCGTAGGTAGTTCGGCGTGGCCTTACCTGGTAAACATGAATAATTCACGTTTATAGTTTAGTGTTGTTGGGTCCTTTTGTTTGGAATCGGCGCGGTGTGAAAACACACGAGCTGATAAGGAGTCGGGAAAGGCATCAGATCGTGGCAGGACCCCCACCCCCTCCTCCTCCTCCTGAAAGGGGGGTCTTGAGACTCGGGGTGAGGCCTGACTCGATAGAGCGCGACGCGACTGCACGCACGCACGCGAACATAAATACATCAATGTATTCATTCATTCATTCGATCACGTTCGCACGGACACTGACTCACTCATCCACCCGCCCGCACGCCCGCTCCAACTCACCCAATTCACTCAACCGCTCACACACCCGCCCGCTCACCCACACACTCACTCACTCACTCACCCACTCACTCACTCACTAACCCACCCACTCACTCACTCACTCACCCACTCACGCACTCACTCACTAACTCACTCACTCACTAACCCACTCACTCACTCACACACTCACTCACTAACCCACTCACTCACTCACTAACCCACTCACTCACTAACCCACTCACTCACTCACTCACAAACCCACTCACTCACTCACTAACCCACGCACTCACTAACCCACTCACTCACTAACCCACCCACTCACTCACTCACTAACCCACTCACTCACTCACTAACCCACGCACTCACTAACCCACTCACTCACTAACCCACTCACTCACTAACCCACGCACTCACTAACCCACTCACTCACTAACCCACCCACTCACTCACTCACTCACCCACTCACGCACTCACTCACTAACTCACTCACTCACTAACCCACTCACTCACTCACACACTCACTCACTAACCCACTCACTCACTCACTAACCCACTCACTCACTAACCCACTCACTCACTCACTCACAAACCCACTCACTCACTCACTAACCCACGCACTCACTAACCCACTCACTCACTAACCCACCCACTCACTCACTCACTAACCCACTCACTCACTCACTAACCCACGCACTCACTAACCCACTCACTCACTAACCCACCCACTCACTCACTCACTAACCCACTCACTCACTCACTAACCCACTCACTCACTAACCCACGCACTCACTAACCCACTCACTCACTAACCCACTCACTCACTAACCCACTCATCCACACACTCACTCATTCACCCACTCACTAACCCCCCCCAACTCACCCACTCATCCACTCACCCACTCACTCACTAACCCACTCATCCACACACTCACTCATTCACCCACTCACTAACCCCCCCCAACTCACCCACTCATCCACTCACCCACTCACTCACTAACCCACTCATCCACACACTCACTCATTCACCCACTCACTAACCCCCCCCAACTCACCCACTCATCCACTCACCCACTCACTCACTAACCCACTCATCCACACACTCACTCATTCACCCACTCACTAACCCCCCCCAACTCACCCACTCATCCACTCACCCACACATTCACTTACCCACTCACCTACACACTCATTCACCCACTCACTCACTAACCCACTCACTCACTAACCCACTCATCCACTCATCCACACACTCACTCACTCACTTACCCACTCACTCACTAACCCCCCCCCCCCCCAACTCACTCACTCACCCACTCATCCACTCATCCACACACTCACTTACCCACTCACTCAATAACCCCCCCCCCCCCCAACTCACTCACTCACTCACCCACTCATCCACTCACCCACTCACTCACTCACTCACCCACTCATCCACATACTCACTCACCCACTCGCTCACTCACCCACTCACCCACACACTCACTCACTCACTCACTAACCCCCCCTCAACTTACTCACTCACTCACCCACTCATCCACTCACCCACACATTCACTTACCCACTCACCTACACACTCAGTTACCCACTCACCACCCCCCAACTCACTCACCACTCGCCCATTCTCCCCCCCACTCCATCACCCTCCAGCCACTCACTCACCTCCCCCCTCCCACTCACTCAACCCTCCCCACTCACTCAACCACTCACACACACACCCACTCACTTATCCACCCACTCACCATTTCACTATACCACTCACCCATCTACTCAACCACTCACACACACACCCACTCACCATTCCACTCTAAGACTCATTCACTCGCCCATCCACAATTCACCCATCCACTCACTCACTAACCCACTCATGTAACCAGCCATTTAGTCACGCATCTAATCACTCACCCACTCACTCACCCAGCCACTCAGCTACTCACCCATCCACTTATCCACTCACCCATCCATCCACCTATTGACCCTACCATTACTCATTCATTAACACTCATAAATCCACAAAGCCACTCAATCACCCACCAACCGACTCACCTACTCACCCACCTACGTACTCACCCGCCCACTTAATCGCACACCCATCCACCTACCTACCTACCCACCCACCCACCTACTAACCCACACAAAGACAAAGATTCCCCGGGTAGCCTTAACATACTGCTGGGGCAAGTGCTGTCAGCGTAGCACCACCAGAGAAGGTCGGCACGGCACACGAGGGGGATGGGTGGCCAGCACAACTCCGGCGGTGTTTACGCAGCACGCACCAGATACTCATTTGAGGCCGAGTCGACCTAGGGGAGGCCCAGGACCCACCCACTCACCTGTTACAGCCCCACCCGCGTGCGGGGAGGGGCACAGTCGGAGCCGGTTGAATGCGGTCTGAGACCCCCTTGCGCCCCTCCCCCCCATCCCCCTCGGCCCCTCCCCCCCTCCCCCTCGGCCCCTCCCCCTCGTCCTCTTGCCCTAGTGCCCCCTCCCCCCCACCCCCCTCGGCCCCTCCCCCTCTGCCCCTCGGCCCCCCCCTCGGCCCCTCCCCCTCGTCCCCTTGCCCTAGTGCCCCCCTCCCCCTCGGCCCCTCCCCCCACCGCTCCTCGCTCCGTGGGGCTATGCAAACAGAGCAACTAAATAAATAAACAAAGGGCAGCCCGAGGGGGTGGGGGGGCTCGATTTAAATAAATAAATAACTCGCCTCGGCCTCTGGAAGGTTCCCCTCCAGTCGCGAACCCGGCGACCCCCGAGTTCGATTCCCGCTCACGGCTCACCAGAGACGATTATCTGAACCGGTCCTCGGCGCAGCCTCTAGGTAGACTCAGCCTCAAATGAGTACCTGGTGCGGTTTGTAGTAAACATCGCCACTGGGGAGACAAAGGCGGCCGGGCGTGGTGCTGGCCACCCACCCCCTCGTGTGCCGTTCCGGCCTTCATAGAGGTGCTCGCTAACAGCACTTGCCCCTGTAGTCTGTTAAGGCTACACGGGGGATCTTTGTCTTTTGTGTAAAGATCGTCACTTAGGGAGACAAAGGCGGCCGTTTGTTACCCACCCCTCCCCCCTCCCCCATGTGCCCTTCCGGCCTTCATAGGTGATATACTATTCGCTAACAGCACTTGCCCCTGCAGTTTGTTAAGACTACACGGGCGGTCTTTGTCTTTGTGTGTGTGTGTCTGGGGGGGGGGGGAGCGGTGGCGCTAGTGGTTAGCGCTGCACCGCGCAACCAGTGCCGGATGATCCTCGTAGCAAAAGCAGCTACTCGTGTAGTAGTAGTAGCTGCACGTGTAGTCGTAGTAGCTGCACGTGTAGTAGTAGTAGTAGCTGCACGTGTAGTAGTAGTAGCTGCACGTGTAGTAGTAGTAGCTGCACATGTAGTAGTAGTAGCTACACGTGTAGTCGTAGTAGTAGCTGCACGTGTAGTAGTAGTAGCTACACGTGTAGTAGTAGTAGCTGCACATGTAGTAGTAGTAGTAGCTACACGTGTAGTAGTAGTAGCTACACGTGTAGTAGTAGCAGCTACACGTGTAGTAGTAGTAGCTGCACGTGTAGTCGTAGTAGCTACACGTGTAGTAGTAGTAGCTGCACGTGTAGTCGTAGTAGCTGCACGTGTAGTAGTAGTAGTAGCTACACGTGTAGTAGTAGTAGCTGCACGTGTAGTAGTAGTAGTAGCTACACGTGTAGTAGTAGTAGCTGCACGTGTAGTAGTAGTAGTAGCTGCACGTGTAGTCGTAGTAGCTACACGTGTAGTAGTAGTAGCTGCACGTGTAGTAGTAGTAGTAGCTGCACGTGTAGTCGTAGTAGCTGCACGTGTAGTCGTAGTAGTAGCTGCACATGTAGTAGTAGTAGTAGCTACACGTGTAGTAGTAGTAGCTACACGTGTAGTAGTAGCAGCTACACGTGTAGTAGTAGTAGCTGCACGTGTAGTAGTAGTAGCTACACGTGTAGTAGTAGCAGCTACACGTGTAGTAGTAGCAGCTACACGTGTAGTAGTAGTAGTAGCTACACGTGTAGTAGTAGTAGCTACACATGTAGTAGTAGTAGCTACACGTGTAGTAGTAGTAGCTGCACGTGTAGTAGTAGTAGCTACACGTGTAGTAGTAGCAGCTACACGTGTAGTAGTAGTAGCTACACGTGTAGTAGTAGTAGCTACACGTGTAGTAGTAGTAGCTACACGTGTAGTAGTAGTAGCTGCACGTGTAGTCGTAGTAGCTACACGTGTAGTAGTAGTAGCTGCACGTGTAGTAGTAGTAGCTGCACGTGTAGTAGTAGTAGCTGCACGTGTAGTCGTAGTAGCTGCACGTGTAGTAGTAGTAGTAGCTACACGTGTAGTAATAGCTACATGTGTGTAGTAGCAGTTACACGTGTAGCTGCTATACATGTGTAGCAGTTACCATAGGTGGGACAAAGTCATTGTTATGCAAGTCCAAGTCGAGTCGCAAGTCATCAAATTCATGACTCGAGTCTGACTCGAGTCCAAGTCACATGACTCGAGTCCACATCTCATAGGTGGGACAAAGTCATTGTTATGCAAGTCCAAGTCGAGTCGCAAGTCATCAAATTCATGACTCGAGTCTGACTCGAGTCCAAGTCACATGACTCGAGTCCACATCTCATAGGTGGGACAAAGTCATTGTTATGCAAGTCCAAGTCGAGTCGCAAGTCATCAAATTCATGACTCGAGTCTGACTCGAGTCCAAGTCACATGACTCGAGTCCACATCTCATAGGTGGGACAAAGTCATTGTTATGCAAGTCCAAGTCGAGTCGCAAGTCATCAAATTCATGACTCGAGTCTGACTCGAGTCCAAGTCACATGACTCGAGTCCACATCTCATAGGTGGGACAAAGTCATTGTTATGCAAGTCCAAGTCGAGTCGCAAGTCATCAAATTCATGACTCGAGTCTGACTCGAGTCCAAGTCACATGACTCGAGTCCACACCTCTGGCAGTTACAGGCCCCGCACTTTCAAGGGCCCCGCGCTAAATGCTTTTGAGCTACCAATCCATCTTCTTGGGTCTTTCGGTAAAGAACCAAGAAGATGAATCCCTGCAGTCACGAAAGCTTTAAATCGAAATCTCAAGAAAATGTGGAGGGAAATCCCAGGAGAGAAAAAATCCACGGAGAGAAAGACACGCAAACTCCAAATATCAGAGGTGTGGACTCGAGTCATGTGACTTGGACTCGAGTCAGACTCGAGTCATGAATTTGATGACTTGCGACTCGACTTGGACTTGCATAACGATGACTTTGTCCCACCTCTGCCAAATATACAACCGGGCGTCAGGGTCGGGATCGAAGCCGCGACCTCCTGTACGCCAGGGCGAATGGGAACGGAGTTATGCGACTTGTCAATGAGGTTTATTGACAGTCTTGGTTGTGGGTGAGTCTCTCCTTTAATCTGCAGTGCGCGCACGCACGCACACGCGCGCGCCCTGTGGTGATGCACTCACGCGCTCATACCGATGTTTACACGCCTAATCAGGTGCTCGTTTGAGGCCGAGTCGACCTAGGGGAGGTCCAGGTAGCCGTTCTGATATTTCGGTGTTGTTGGCAGTGCCGGATGGAGTTAGAGCGGGGCCTGTAACGTGATGTTATAAAGGGGCCCTAAATAAAAAAAACACGTAAAAATTGAAACATTAAATTTTTACTTGCATAGTAAAGTAATTGTATTTTTTCATTTGCTATACAGCCGGATAATACGACTAATCTCTAACCTAACCTTCAACACCCGGTCGTTCGTAAAAGTGTAAAGCGGAATAGTACTATAGCAATAGAGCAAGTGTAGGATCACTGAACAGGAATTGATAGATTTCGATTTAAAGCTTTCGTGACTGCAGGGATTCATCTTCTTGGTTCTTTCGGTAAAGTCACGTGGAAGGGAAATAATAAAACAATAAAAAATAATTCTCACGACGTTTCGGCCGCAACGCAAGCAGCCGTATTATTTTATTATTTCCATTCTACGTGACTTTGCCGAAAGAACCAAGAAGATTTTCTTGAGAGTCAACGTCGCGCGTTTTCGAACAGCGGCCTTCATTGCAAGGCCCCGCGGGGCCCCTGGTGGCCTCTTTTGGTGGCCTTTAGTGCGGCCTTCTCACTAATTATTCACTCCGCAGGAGGAATCCGATGAGCTATGAAGCTTTTCTCTCACCCAACCTCCCCACCTACCCACCCTACAGGTGTCCAGTAGAGGTCACGGGGTCAGAACGTGCAGAGATTCAGGTCGGAACGCGTAGAGCGGCGTTCTTGGAAGGCCACTGACGGCCTCCTGGTGGCCTTCAGTGGGGCCCCTGACATGCAGGGCCTCCCCCTCCCCCCCCCGACATCATCATCATCATCGTGCTGCTGAGTGTGTGTGAGTGGGTGGATGTGGGTGAGTGTGAGTGAGTGAGTGTGGGTGAGTGTGGGTGAGTGTGAGTGTGGGTGAGTGAGTGTGGGTGAGTGAGTGTGGGTGAGTGAGTGTGTGTGAGTGGGTGGATGTGGGTGAGTGTGAGTGAGTGTGTGTGAGTGTGAGTGAGTGTGGGTGAGTGTGGGTGAGTGTGAGTGAGTGAGTGTGGGTGAGTGTGCGTGAGTGTGAGTGAGTGTGAGTGAGTGAGTGTGAGTGTGAGTGAGTGTGGGTGAGTGTGAGTGTGGGTGAGTGAGTGTGGGTGAGTGTGAGTGTGGGTGAGTGAGTGTGGGTGAGTGAGTGTGGGTGAGTGTGGGTGTGTGTGAGTGGGTGGATGTGGGTGGATGTAGGTGAGTGTGTGTGAGTGGGTGGATGTGGGTGAGTGTGAGTGAGTGTGGATGTGAGTGAGTGAGTGTGGGTGGATGTGGGTAAGTGTGGGTGAGTGTGGGTGAGGGTGGGTGAGTGGGTGGATGTGGGTGAGTGTGAGTAAGTGTGGATGTGAGTGAGTGTGGGTGGATGTGAGTGAGTGTGGATGTGAGTGTGGGTGAGTGTGGGTGAGTGTGAGTGAGTGGGTGAGTGTGGGTAAGTGTGAGTGAGTGGGTGAGCGTGGGTGAGTGTGGGTGAGTGTGAGTATGAGAGTGGGTGAGTGTGGGTGAGTGTGAGTGAGTGGGTGAGTGTGGGTGAGTGTGGGTGAGTGTGAGTGAGTGGGTGAGTGTGGGTGAGTGTGGGTGAGTGTGAGTATGAGTGAGTGAGTGTGGGTGAGTGTGAGTGAGTGGGTGAGTGTGGGTGAGTGTGAGTGAGTGGGTGAGTGTGGGTGAGTGTGGGTGAGTGTGAGTGAGTGGGTGAGTATGGGTGAGTGTGGGTGAGTGTGACACCAGGTCCCTGTCGACACCACAGAGACGTGGGCGTGGGACCGCTGATCCCGAACAAACCTCTCGCACAACGCTCCCAATCTCCCACCACGACCAAAGCCAAAGCTCCCCCGTGTAGCCTCAACAGGTTTCCGAAGCAAGTGCTGTTAGTTATCGAGTAGCACCTAAGAAGGCCGGCACGCCAACACGAAGGGGTGGGTGGGTGGACAGCCCCACCACGTGATGCCCGGTCACCTTTGAGTCGATCTAGGGGGGGTGGGGGGCATTACCGGTTCCGATAATTAAAGTCAAAGGTCCTCCCCGAAATAGAATTGGTATCGCTGGGACCGCTGGGATCGGGAATCGAACTCGGGTTGCTGGGTTCGTAGCTACGTTGCCGCTCCCCACAAACCATCACCACCACCACCAATCACGACCACCATCCCAACAACCACCATCACAATCACCCCGACCACCACCACCACCCACCCACACCCATTACTTCCTGTGCCCATATATGGGCACAGGAAGCGGAGGTGAGGGCTGGGGGATTGGGGTGGGGGAGGGGTGTCTCACCTGTACAGGTGTGGGGGCGGGGGGGATGTGGACGTGCCGCGCATGCGCAGATCGGACTGCCCGCGCATCTTATTCCCAGTCATGCGAGCTGCAAGTTCAACACAAAGACAAAGGCCCCCCGCGTAGCGCGCCACGCGGTGGGGGGCAAGTGCTGTCATGAATCGACGTGTGTGAGCCTTCGTGGGTTATCCGGCCGCATCAGGCGCTCGTGTTTAAGGCTGAGCCGACCTAGGGGAGGCCCACACCCACGCCACCGTGAGCGCGAATCGAACCCGGGTAGGCGGGGTTCGTGGCGCGGCGCGCTAACCACTGCGCCACCGCTCCCCACAAAGACAAAGATCCCCCGTGTAGCCTGTAACAAACTGTCGGGGCAAGTGCTGTTAGCGAGTAGCAGCAACGTATGAAGGCCGGCACAGCGGCACACGAGGGGGTGGTTGGTCAGCACCACCACCACCACCACAACCACCACGCACAGACGCCTTTGTCTCCCCAGTGGCGATGTGTAACCACACACCGCACCAGGTACTGATTTGAGGCTGAGTCGACCTAGGGGAGGCCCACCGACACGTGTGTACAGACTGTCGCGGTCGTTCGCACGCTGTGTACACAAGCGTCTCGGGGACAATCTGGACCTTGGACCCGTCTCTGTGCATGTGGTGGGTGGGTGGGGTGGGTGGGGGGTGGTGGGGGGGGCTGGGTGGGTGGGTGGTGGGGTGGGTGGTGAGAGCACCCCCCCCTCCCACCATTGTCCAAGGTTATCGTGCACAAAGGTAAAGGCACCCCGTATAGCCCGCGCAGACTCCTGGGGCAAGTGCCGAAGCGGTCCATGTCACCACCGGTGACTCCACCATTGTGCCAACTTGCTGCGTCTTTATCCACCCGGCGCTCCGCTCGGCGTTGTTGTGAGCGTCGCTCCTCCGCCTGTTCGCTGGAGGGGCGACCGACAGCGTCCTTCACGAGCCTCCTCCTCCTCGCGGTGACGTCACCACGGCGCTTGTGCCAGGCTAGGTGCTGCCACGTGAAGTGTCGAAGGCTCGCCGCTGGCAGGGGGAGGTGACGGGACACACCCAGCAGGTGCCCATCGGTTGACTGAAATGAGATGACTGGCTGATGCACCACCAGCTGTGCCCCCTGATGTGCCAACTCGCTCCTCCACCCTCCGCTGTTGCTGGCAGGAGGTCACGGGGCAGACCCAGCAGGTGCCACGGGTCGACTGACCGAGATGACCGAGATGACTGGCTGATGCACCACCTGTGCCCCCTACTGTGCCAACTTGCTGTGCTTTATCCACCCGGCGCTCCGCTCGTTGTTGTGAGCGTCGCTCCTCCGCCCTCCGTTGTTGTTGGAGGGCGACTGCCTCCAACTGCCCAGTAGCGTCCTTCACGAGCCTCCTCCCCTGAGGCCGATCTTGACGCCGCTGGTACCAGTCTTGTGCAAGTCCAATCCGCTCCACGTTTTCGTCTGCGTACAAAGGCTCCTGCGTACAGTCCACACGGAACTGTTGGGCGCAAAGGCCACATTTGTCTCCCCCGATGCTGATCAGTGACGGATGATCATCGTAGCAAAAGCAGCTTCACATGAAGTAGCTACATAATTAGTAGATGTGTAGTAGTAGCTACATATGTACTACATATGTACTACATATGTAGCTACTACAAATGTAGTAGTAGCTACTACATATATACTACATATGTAGCTACTACAAATGTAGTAGTAGCTACTACATATATACTACATATGTAGCTACTACATATGTAGTAGTAGCTACTACTACATATGTAGTAGCTACATATGTAGTACATATGTAGCTACTACTACACATCTACTAATTATGTAGCTACTTCATGTGAAGCTGCTTTTGCTAGTAGTAGCTACAAATGTAGTAGTAGGTACTACATATGTAGCTACTACAAATGTAGCTACGGGTCCTGCACTTTCAAGGGCCCCGCGCTAAATGCTTTCTAGTGATCAATTCCGGTTCAGTGATTGTGCACTTGCTCTATCACTATAGTACTATACCGCCTTCGACTTTTACCAACGACTGGGTGTTTAAGGTTAGCGATTAGTCGTATTATCCGGCTGTATAGCAAATGAAAAAATACAATTACTTTACTGTGCGAGTTCAAAATGCGTGTTTTTAATATTTACGTGTTTTTCTTTGATCATTTAGGGCCCCTTTATAACATCACCCGCTGACGCTGTTTGCAGGTAACAACTCAACTCGTTTAAGGGCCGAGTCGACCTAGGGGTGGGGTGACCCCGGCGATGTCGCTCGCTCGCTCGCTCGCCACCGCCGTCAAACCGTGGCAGGAAATTAAAAAAACCTCAGCGCGCTAACCGCTGCGCCACCGCTCCCCGCTCCCACAATCAGAAGGCAATTAGCGCGCTCGCGGTGGTGACCTGTGCACGCACAGGACGTGCCCGGGCATGTGCACGCACACCTGGGCACACAGGCAAAGGTCACCCGTGTAGTTCTTTACGGGCTTGTTGGGGAGGAGGGGGAGGGGTGCAAGCGCTGTTAGCCACGCATGTGACCGGTGCTGTGGTGAGCAGGAAACCACTCCCACCCGCCTTTGTATCCCCGGGGTCGATGGTGACGCACACGGCAGCAAGGTCCTCGCGCGCGTTGGCCGTGAGCGGGAATGAAACTCGGGTGAGCGGTGCGCCCAACCGCTGCGCCACCGCTCCCCAATGTAAAGACGAAGATCCCCTGTGTGGCTTTACAAGGCCGTAGGGGGAGGGGCAAGTGCTCAAACAAATATAACACTGGTCAACAAAAGAAAAACATTTTTTTCTGGCCTGGACTTTTGCAGCTGTTCTAGACTAATTGCAGGGTGCTGATTCCAAATCTGATCTCAGATTTGCTCCATCACATCTCATTTTTTTGCTATCGGCATACCCCATTTTCATTGATTTTACCCGAAATTAACTCTGTCACTTATGATTGCAAGTTGTTGCGAGTCAGTGACTGCTTTAGTGTTAAAATATGGTGCTGTGTTTTAGGATAGTGTGTTTATAATATAATTTTATGTAGATATCCACATTTATTTAATATTTTTCTTCTGCAGTTTTTATTGAAAATGCAATATTTGATAAAATGCAAACAAAAAACACACTCTGATAACACTAGTCAACACACTTTTTCTGGCATGAGGTATTCCAACGTTTGTAAGGTAATTTTGGGGTGCTGATTCCAAATCTGGCATCAGTTTTTGTCCATCACATCAGGTTTTTGAGATATCAAATATTGCATTTTCAATAAAAACTGCAGAAGAAAAATATCAAATAAATGTGGATATCTACATAAAATTATATTATAAACACACTATCCTAAAAATACAGCACCATATTTTAACACTAAAGCAGTCACTGACTCGCAACAACTTGCAATCATAAGTGACAGAGTTAATTTCGGGTAAAATCAATGAAAATGGGGTATGCCGATAGCATAAAAATGAGATGTGATAGAGCAAATCTGAGATCAGATTTGGAATCAGCACCCTGAAATTAGTCTAGAACAGCTGCAAAAGTCCAGGCCAGAAAAAAATATTTTTTTGTTGTTGACCAGTGTAATATCTGCATTGTCCTTGAAAGTGATTGGTCCACACCAAGGGACGGCTTTCTTTTGAGCCTCGACCCAATTGGTGCTCGTCCAGAGGACGCCAAAAGGCGTACAGCTCAAAGACAATTTACTATCAAAGTAACGAGGGCTCGGGGTGAGCATCTGCATCATTAGACCTCCTTTGCCAGTACCAAAATATAATAATAGGGTTTTCCCCTTTTGTCTGGCAACAAAACTGAAACTTTTTTTTTACGAGGCTTCATGTAACTGCATTAACCACAATACAAGGCCAATGCATATCTTATCAGTGTGTTTTTGTCTGCGTTTTGACTGCAACTATTGTGGTTAATGCAGACATGAATCCTTGTTAAAAGGTTTAAGTTCTGTTGCCAGAAAAAAAGGGGAAAACCCCGATTATTATATTTTGGTACTGGCAAAGAAGGTTTAATGATGAGTCATGTCTGCATTGACCACGTGTATTTGCGCTCCAGATTAACAACGGGACCAATCGACTCACACAGAGGAACGCAGAGCCACATAGAAAGCCGTAGTCCTAAATAAAGATACCCACAGACTCACAAAGGGAACCTATAGCCTTAGAGATCCATGGACTCATACAGAGACCCATGGACTCACATAGAGACTCATAGACTCACACATAAACACATAGACTCACAGAGAGACCCATGGACTCACACAGAGACCCATAGACTCACACAGGGACCCATAGACTCACATAGAGACACATAGATTCACACCAAGACCCATAGACTCACACAGAGACCCATAGACCGAGAGACCCATAGACTCAACACAGAGGCCCATAGACCCACACAGAGACCCATAGACTCGCACAGAGACTCATAGACTCACACGCAGACCCATAGACTCACAAGCAGGCCCATAGACGCATACAGAAACCCATAGACTCACACATATACTCGCACAGAGACCCATAGACTCAACACAGAGGCCCATAGACCCACACAGAGACCCATAGACTCGCACAGAGACTCATAGACTCACACGCAGACCCATAGACTCACAAGCAGGCCCATAGACGCATACAGAAACCCATAGACTCACACATATACTCGCACAGAGACCCATATACTCATACAGAGACCCATAGACTCACACAGAGACCCATAGACTCACACAGAGTCCCATAGACTCACACATAGACTTACACAGAGACCTATAGATTCACACAAATGCCCATAGACTCACATAGATATCCATAGACTCACTGATAGACCCATAGACTCACTGATAGACCCATAGACTCACACAGAGACCCATAGACTCACACAGAGACCCATAGACTCACACAGACACCCATAGACTCACACAGAGACCCACACAGAGAGCCCACAGCCTGAGTGACGTGAGTGTGTTTTGTATGTTTCTCTGTGCTGTGGAGTAGCGGGAAGCGCCACGCTGCGCTATGAACCCAGCGACCCGAATTCGATTCCCGCTCACGGCCACACGATTATCTTAACCGATGTTGGGCCTTCCCTAGGTCGACTCAGCCTCAAATGAGTACCTGGTGCGGTGCGTAAACACCGCCACTGGGGAAACAAAGGCGGCCGGGCGTGGTGCTGGCCACCCACCCCCTTGCGTGCCGTTTCGGCCTTCACAGGTGCTCGCTAACAGCACTTGCCCCAACAGTCTGTTGAGACTACAGGGGGCAGCTTTGTCTTGTCCGTGACGTATTCGCTGTTTACATTCTTAGCGAAACTCCGTGTGCCAGTGTGTGTCCACGTGTGTGTGAACGTGTGTATGTAAGTGTGTGCGTGTGTGTGTGTGCGTGCGTGTGTCAGCAGCATGCGGCGGTGAGTAATATGTTCTTCCGATGTGTGTCAGGTTGTTTTTGAGTGTGTGTATGTGTCTGTGTGAGAGGGAGCGGTGGTGCAGCGGTTAGCGCTACGCTGCGCTACGAACTTGGCAACCCGAGTTCGATTCCCGCTCATGGCCAACATCAGTGACGATTATCTGAACCGGTCCTGGGCCTCCCCTATGTCGACTCAGCCTCAAAATGAGTACCTGGTGCGGTGTGTAGTAAACATCGCTACTAGGGAGACAAAGGCGGCCGGGCGTGGTGCTGGCCAACCACCCCCTCGTGTGCCGTGCCGGCTTTCATAGGTGCTGCTCGCTAACAGCACTTGCCCCAACAAGCTGTTAAAGGCTACACGAGGATCTTTGTCTTTGTGAGTAAGTGTATGAATACGTGTGTGTGTGTATGTGTCTGTGTTTTTGTGTACGTAGCCCGCATGCCCAGCCACCGCTTCCCCAATCAGCTTCTGTTCGGATAGATAGAGTGGGCTAAACGAGCGCGACACGGGCTAGAGAAGAGATGGAGTGATGGGTGAGTGGGTGGGTGAGTGGGTGAGTGGTTGAGTGAGTGGGTAGTCACTTTAAGATGTTTTTTTGTTCATGTTTTTGATTTTTGTTTGTTGCGGTTGCACCCGATTCAAGAGCCGAATGGCTCACAGGGCTATACCTAATACATGAAATTTAAAACTTGAAATCAACCCCCTCTCCCTCCGCTCGTAACCACCACCACCACTACCACCACCACCACTACCACCACCACCACTACCACCACCACCACTACCACCACCACCACTACCACCACCACCACCACCACTACCACCACCACCACTGCCCCCCTCTTCATAAGCTCGTGAGCTGTCACTCATTAACCCAAATTAATTCATTTGATTCGGTCACCAACGTTGTTATTTTACCGCATTCAATGTCGCTTCTATAATATCGTTTTTTGTTGTTGTTGTTGTTGGCTAGATCGCGTGTAAATGTTGTGTCGTTACAACCCGCCACCACCCGACACAGCCAACTAGTGAGGGTTGTCACGTGAACAGCACGTGACAACCTTCGTGGTTCTTTCGGTAAAGTCACGTAGAATGGAAATAATAAAATAATAAAACATAATAAAATTTCGATTTAAAGCTTTCGTGACTGCAGGGATTCATCTTCTTGGTTCTTTCTGTAAAGTCACGTAG
>NW_027614950.1:12500-17068 GCF_965212315.1 Lampetra planeri | reverse complement strand
GATGTTAGTGGTGGCAGTGATGTGGTGGTGGCAGTGATGTTGGTGGTGGCAGTGATGTTGATGGTGGCAGTGATGGTGGTGGTGGCAGTGATGTTGGTGGGTGGCAGTGATGGTGGTGGTGCAGTGATGTTGATGGTGGTGGCAGTGATGTTGATGGTGGTGGCAGTGATGTTGATGGTGGTGGCAGTGATGGTGGTGGGTTGCAGTGATGTTAGTGGTGGCAGTGATGGTGGTAGGTGGTGGTGGCAGTGATGGTGGTGGTGGCAGTGATGGTGGTGGTTGCAGTGATGTTAGTGGTGCAGTGATGGTGGTGGCAGTGATGTTGATGGTGGTGGCAGTGATGGTGGTGGATGGAGTGATGGTGGTGGCAGTGATGGTGGTGGTGGCAGTGATGTTGGTGGTGGCAGTGATGTGGTGGTGGCAGTGATGTTGGTGGTGGCAGTGATGTGGTGGTGGCAGTGATGTTGGTGGTGGCAGTGATGATGGTGGTGGCAGTGATGATGTGTGGTGGGTGGCAGTGATGGTGGTGGTGGCAGTGATGGTGGTGGTGGCAGTGATGGTGGTGGTGGCAGTGATGTTGGTGGTGGCAGTGATGGTGGTGGTGGCAGTGATGTTGGTGGTGGCAGTGATGGTGGTGGTGGCAGTGATGTTGGTGGTGGCAGTGATGGTGGTGGTGGCAGTGATGTTGGTGGTGGCAGTGATGTTGGTGGTGGCAGTGATGTTGGTGGTGGCAGTGATGTTGGTGGTGGCAGTGATGGTGGTGGTGGCAGTGATGGTGGTGGTGGCAGTGATGGTGGTGGTGGCAGTGATGTTGGTGGTGGCAGTGATGTTGGTGGTGGTGGCAGTGATGTTGATGGTGGTGGCAGTGATGTTGATGGTGGTGGCAGTGATGTTGATGGTGGTGGCAGTGATGTTGGTGGTGGCAGTGATGGTGGTGGTGGCAGTGATGGTGGTGGTGGCAGTGATGTTATTGGTGGCAGTGATGTTGGTGGTGGCAGTGATGGTGGGTGGCAGTGATGGTGGTGGCAGTGATGTTGATGGTGGTGGCAGTGATGGTGGTTGGTGGCAGTGATGGTGGTGGTGGCAGTGATGTTGGTGGTGGCAGTGATGTTGGTGGTGGCAGTGATGTTGGTGGTGGCAGTGATGTTGGTGGTGGCAGTGATGTTGGTGGTGGCAGTGATGTTGGTGGTGGCAGTGATGTTGGTGGTGGCAGTGATGTTGGTGGTGGCAGTGATGGTGGTGGTGGCAGTGATGGTGGTGGTGGCAGTGATGGTGGTGGTGGCAGTGATGTTGGTGGTGGCAGTGATGGTGGTGGTGGCAGTGATGTTGGTGGTGGCAGTGATGGTGGTGGTGGCAGTGATGTTGGTGGTGGCAGTGATGGTGGTGGTGGCAGTGATGTTGGTGGTGGCAGTGATGTTGGTGGTGGCAGTGATGTTGGTGGTGGCAGTGATGTTGGTGGTGGCAGTGATGGTGGTGGTGGCAGTGATGGTGGTGGTGGCAGTGATGGTGGTGGTGGCAGTGATGTTGGTGGTGGCAGTGATGTTGGTGGTGGTGGCAGTGATGTTGATGGTGGTGGCAGTGATGTTGATGGTGGTGGCAGTGATGTTGATGGTGGTGGCAGTGATGTTGGTGGTGGCAGTGATGGTGGTGGTGGCAGTGATGGTGGTGGTGGCAGTGATGTTATTGGTGGCAGTGATGTTGGTGGTGGCAGTGATGGTGGTGGTGGCAGTGATGTTGGTGGTGGTGGCAGTGATGTTGGTGGTGGTGGCAGTGATGTTGATGGTGGTGGCAGTGATGTTGATGGTGGTGGCAGTGATGTTGGTGGTGGCAGTGATGGTGGTGGTGGCAGTGATGGTGGTGGTGGCAGTGATGGTGGTGGTGGCAGTGATGTTAGTGGTGGCAGTGATGGTGGTGGTGGCAGTGATGTTGGTGGTGGCAGTGATGTTGATGGTGGCAGTGATGGTGGTGGTGGCAGTGATGTTGGTGGTGGCAGTGATGGTGGTGGTGGCAGTGATGTTGATGGTGGTGGCAGTGATGTTGATGGTGGTGGCAGTGATGTTGATGGTGGTGGCAGTGATGGTGGTGGTTGCAGTGATGTTAGTGGTGGCAGTGATGGTGGTGGTGGTGGTGGCAGTGATGGTGGTGGTGGCAGTGATGGTGGTGGTTGCAGTGATGTTAGTGGTGGCAGTGATGGTGGTGGTGGCAGTGATGGTGGTGGTGGCAGTGATGTTGGTGGTGGCAGTGATGGTGGTGGTGGCAGTGATGTTGGTGGTGGCAGTGATGGTGGTGGTGGCAGTGATGGTGGTGGTTGCAGTGATGTTGGTGGTGGCAGCGACGATGGTGATGGTGGTGGTGGCAGTGATGTTGATGGTGGTGGCAGTGATGTTGATGGTGGTGGCAGTGATGTTGGTGGTGGCAGTGATGTTGATGGTGGTGGTGGCAGTGATGGTGGTGGTGGCAGTGGTGGTGGCAGCGACGATGGTGATGGTGGCAGTGATGTTGGTGGCAGTGTTGGTGGTGGTGGCAGTGATGGTGGTGATGGTGGTGGTGGCAGTGATGTTGATGGTGGTGGCAGTGACGGTGGTGGCGGTGATGATGGTGGTGGCAGTGATGGTGATGACGGTGGCAGTGATGATGATGGCAGTGATGTTTATTGATGATGGTGATGATGACAGTGATGTTGATGATGTTGATGATGGTGGTGATGGTGACGGTGGCAGTGATGTTGATGATGTTGGTGATGGCAGTGATGTTGATGATGTTGATGATGGTGGTGATGGTGGTGATGGTGACGGTGGCAGTGATGTTGATGATGTTGGTGATGGTGGTGGCAGTGATGTTGATGATGGTGATGATGGCAGTGATGTTGATGATGTTGATGATGGTGACGGTGGCAGTGATGTTGATGATGGTGACGGTGGCAGTGATGTTGATGATGTTGATGATGGTGACGGTGGCAGTGATGTTGATGATGTTGATGATGGTGACGGTGGCAGTGATGTTGATGATGTTGATGATGGTGACGGTGGCAGTGATGTTGATGATGTTGGTGATAGTGGTGGCAGTGATGTTGATGATGGTGACCCCGGCTGGGCCGGCTCAGGGTAGCCAGGCCACGAGTTAAAACGATCCGAGCGAGTTGCGTCCAAGATCAACGCGCGCAAAGCTAAGACAAAGGTGGCCCGCGTAGCCCACGCAAGGCCGCCGGGGCAAGTGCTGTTGGCCGTCAAGTCCTGGCCGCCCTCTCGCCCGGGCCAGGGCTCCCGTAGGGCCGGGGGTGCTAACCGCGGCGCCTCCGCTCCCCGTCGACGGGCACACGCACGGACGGCACACGCACGGACGGCACACGCACGGACGGCACACGCACGGACAGGCGTTATGTACAAGCGGAGAGACAGACACGCGCGCAAAGCAACACACCATATATACACACACACACATATATAAAAAAAGGACAAAGATCCCCCGTGTAGCCTTAACAGGCTGTTGGGGCAAGTGCTGTTAGCGAGCACCTGTGAAGGCTGCCGGCACTGTGGCACACGAGGGGGTGGGTGGCCAGCACCACGCCCGGCCGCCTTTGTCTCCCCAGTGGCGATGTTTACTACACACCGCACCAGGTACTCATTTGAGGCTGAGTCGACCTAGGGGAGGCCCAGGACCGGTTCAGATAATCGTCACCGGCGGTGTTGGCCGTGAGCGGGAATCGAACTCGGGTCGCCGGGTTCGTAGCGCAGCGTAGCGCTAACCACTACACCCACCGCTCCCCCACATACACAAACACACACACCCCCACACACACACAGTGACACACACAGTGACACACACAGTGACACACACAGTGACACACACACACAGACACACACACACCCACAGCACAAACATGGATAAAGACAGACTAGGGAAATGTACAGGCGAAGGGAGCTCAGGCTCGCCCCCCGTGTAGCCTCCGCGGGCCGATGGGGCAAGTGCCGTTCGCGTGAGCGGCACGAGCGGAGCCGACGCCATGGGGGCAGGGGTCAAACTCGGGGTCACGGCCGAGGTCGCCACGCCGGACGACGGGGTCACCGCCGTGAGCGGGAGTCGAACTCGGGGTCACGGCCGAGGTCACCACGCCGGACGACGGGGTCACCGCCGTGAGCGGGAGTCGAACTCGGGGTCACGGCCGAGGTCGCCACGCCGGGCGGCGGGGGTCACTGCCGTGAGCGGGAGTCGAACTCGGGGTCACGGCCGGGGTCACCGCCGTGTGTCCACGTGTCGCTACTTCAACTCGTCCGGAGCGAGCGGGGGGATGTTGGCCACCTCGAAAAAGACCCTGGAGGAAACGAAGCGACGCACACAGCGTCACACACACAGAGACACACACACACAGAGACACACAGATAGACACACACAGCGTCACACACACAGAGATACACACACACAGAGACACACACAGATAGACACACACAGCGTCACACACACAGAGACACACACAGAGACACACACAGATAGACACACACAGCGTCACAAACACAGAGACAGAGAGACACACACAGAGACACACACGGAGACACACACACAGACACACA
>NW_027614950.1:0-7500 GCF_965212315.1 Lampetra planeri | reverse complement strand
GAGCGAGTGTGTGTGAGCGAGTGTGTGTCAGTGTGTGAGTGAGTGAGTGAGCGTGTCAGCGTGTGAGTGAGTGAGCGAGCGAGTGAGTGAGTGAGTGTGTCAGTGAGTGTGCAAGTGAGTGTGTGAGTGAGTGTGTGTGTGAGTGTGTGTGAGTGTGTGTGTGAGTGTGTGAGTGTGTGTGGGTGTGTGAGTGAGTGTGCGAGTGTGTGAGTGTGTGTGTGAGTGTGTGAGTGTGAGCGAGTGTGTGTGAGCGAGTGTGTGTCAGTGTGTGAGTGAGTGAGCGTGTCAGCGTGTGAGTGAGTGAGTGAGTGAGCGAGTGAGTGAGTGTGTCAGTGAGTGTGCGAGTGAGTGTGTGAGTGAGTGAGTGAGTGTGTGAGTGAGTGTGTGAGTGTGTGAGTGAGTGAGTGTGTGAGTGTATGCTTGTGTGAGTGAGTGAGCGAGTGAGCGTGTGAGTGTGTCAGTGAGTGTATGAGTGAGTCAGTGTGTCAGTGAGTGTATGAGTGAGTCAGTGTGCGAGTGAGTGAGGTGAGCGAGTGAGTGAGTGTGCGAGTGTGCCAGTGAGTGTGTGAGCGTGTCAGCGTGTGAGTGAGTGTGCGAGTGTGCCAGTGAGTGAGTGAGCGTGTCAGCGTGTGAGTGAGTGTGTGAGTGTGTGAGCCTCACGTCGAACTTGGCGGCGATGAAGACGCAGGTGGCCCCCACCAGTTGCAGGTTCTCTCGGGGCACCGGCGCCGCACTCAGGAAGTGAGTGAGTGTGTCAGTGAGTGAGTGAGTGAGCGAGTGAGTGAGTGAGCGAGTGAGCGAGTGAGTGAGTGAGTGAGCGAGTGAGTGAGTGTGTGAGTGAGTGTGTGAGTGAGTGAGTGTGCGAGTGAGTGAGTGAGTGAGCGTGTCAGCGTGTCAGCGTGTGAGTGAGTGAGTGGCCTCACGTCGAACTTGGCGGCGATGAAGACGCAGGTGGCCCCCACCATTTGCAGGTTCTCTCGGGGGCACCGGCGCCGCACTCAGGAAGTGAGTGAGTGTGTCAGTGAGTGAGTGAGTGTGTGTCAGTGAGTGTGTCAGTGTGTGAATGAGCGAGTGAGTGAGTTTGTCAGTGAGTCTGTCAGTGTGTGAGTGAGTGTGTGAGTGAGTGAGCGAGTGAGTGTGTGAGTGAGTGAGCGAGTGAGCAAGTGAGCGAGTGAGTGTGTGAGCGAGTGAGCGAGTGAGTGTGAGTGAGTAAGCGAGTGAGTGTGAGTGAGTGAGCGAGTGAGTGTGTGTGTGTGTGAGTGAGCGTGTCAGCGTGTGAATGAGTGAGTGAGTGTGTGAGTGAGTGAGCGAGCGAGCGAGCGAGTGAGTGTGTGAGTGAGCGTGTGAGTGAGTGTGTGTGTGAGTGAGCGTGTCAGCGTGTGAGTGAGTGAGTGAGTGGCCTCACGTCGAACTTGGCGGCGATGAAGACGCAGGTGGCCCCCACCAGCTGCAGGTTCTCTCGGGGCACCGGCGCCGCACTCAGGAAGTGGTCCACCAGCTTGACGGCGAGGTACAGCGTCTCGTGGTTCAGCTGGAAGTTCTCCTGCACCGCACAAGGGGGGGGGGTCGCGTGGTGGGGGTCACGTGGAGGTCGCGTGGGGGGTCGCGTGGGGGGTCGCGTGGGGGTCGCGTGGGGGGTCGCGTGGGGGGGTCGCGTGGGGGGTCGCGTGGGGGGGTCGCGTGGGGGGGTCGCGTGGGGGGTCGCGTGGGGGGTCGCGTGGGGGGTCGCGTGGGGGGTCGCGTGGGGGGTCGCGTGGGGGGTCGCGTGGGGGGTCGCGTGGGGGGTCGCGTGGGGGGTCGCGTGGGGGGTCGCGTGGGGGGTCGCGTGGGGGGTCGCGTGGGGGGGTCGCGTGGGGGGGTCGCGTGGGGGGTCGCGTGGGGGGTCGCGTGGGGGGGTCGCGTGGGGGGGTCGCGTGGGGGGTCGCGTGGGGGTCGCGTGGAGGGTCGCGTGGGGGTCGCGCGTGGGGGTCGCGCGTGGGGGTCGCGCGTGGGGGTCGCGCGTGGGGGTCACGCGTGGGGGGTCACGGTGGTGTCACGGGGAGGGTCACGGTGGCCATGTCAGCTTTCATGGCTTTATTTTGGTGATTTCGAAAAGTGTATTGCTTTGGCCATGTTTGTTGTAGTAGTACAGAGTTAGACTGATGGCATTAATCTAAGTTGTCTTGTGGTTGTTGTTGTTGGTTGTTTGACTTGCATCCCACTGGCGATTTTTGCACACAGTGTAGGTGTACGGTGATTTTTATCTGCAATATTTTGCCGTCTTTTCTCGGATTTCCTGTTTGCACTCAGTCACATATTCACTTATTCACTTAGTCACATAGTCACATATTCGCTTTAAGATGTTTACTTGTTCAGCCTCATGAAGGCCGTGTCAGGGTGACGGTGGCCGTGTCAGCCTCACGGTGGCCGTGTCAGGGTGTCGGTGGCCGTGTCAGGGTGACGAAGGCCGTGTCAGGGTGACGGTGGCCGTGTCAGGGTGTCGGTGGCCGTGTCAGGGTGACGGTGGCCGTGTCAGCCTCACGGTGGCCGTGTCAGGGTGTCGGTGGCCGTGTCAGGGTGACGAAGGCCGTGTCAGGGTGACGGTGGCAGTGTCAGGGTGACGGTGGCCGTGTCAGCCTCACGATGACCGTGTCAGGGTGACGGTGGCCGTGTCAGGGTGACGGTGGCCGTGTCAGGGTGACGGTGGCCGTGTCAGGGTGACGGTGGCCGTGTCAGGGTGTCGGTGGCCGTGTCAGGGTGACGGTGGCAGTGTCAGGGTGACGGTGGCCGTGTCAGCCTCATGGTGGCCGTGTCAGGGTGAAGGTGGCCGTGTCAGGGTGACGAAGGCCGTGTCAGGGTGACGGTGGCAGTGTCAGGGTGACGGTGGCCGTGTCAGCCTCACGATGGCCGTGTAAGGGTGACGGTGGCCGTGTCAGGGTGACGGTGGCCGTGTCAGGGTGACGGTGGCCGTGTCAGGGTGACGGTGGCCGTGTCAAGGTGACGGTGGCCGTGTCAGGGTGACGGTGGCCGTGTCAGGGTGACGGTGGCCGTGTCAGCCTCACGATGGCCGTGTCAGGGTGACGGTGGCCGTGTCAGGGTGTCGGTGGCCGTGTCAGGGTGTCGGTGGCCGTGTCAGGGTGTCGGTGGCCGTGTCAGGGTGTCGGTGGCCGTGTCAGGGTGTCGGTGGCCGTGTCAGGGTGTCGGTGGCCGTGTCAGCCTCACGATGGCCGTGTCAGGGTGACGTGGCCGTGTCAGGGTGTCGGTGGCCGTGTCAGGGTGTCGGTGGCCGTGTCAGGGTGTCGGTGGCCGTGTCAGGGTGTCGGTGGCCGTGTCAGGGTGTCGGTGGCCGTGTCAGGGTGACGGTGGCCGTGTCAGGGTGACGGTGGCCGTGTCAGCCTCACGGTGGCCGTGTCAGGGTGTCGGTGGCCGTGTCAGGGTGACGAAGGCCGTGTCAGGGTGACGGTGGCCGTGTCAGGGTGTCGGTGGCCGTGTCAGGGTGACGGTGGCCGTGTCAGCCTCACGGTGGCCGTGTCAGGGTGTCGGTGGCCGTGTCAGGGTGACGAAGGCCGTGTCAGGGTGACGGTGGCAGTGTCAGGGTGACGGTGGCCGTGTCAGCCTCACGATGACCGTGTCAGGGTGACGGTGGCCGTGTCAGGGTGACGGTGGCCGTGTCAGGGTGACGGTGGCCGTGTCAGGGTGACGGTGGCCGTGTCAGGGTGTCGGTGGCCGTGTCAGGGTGACGGTGGCAGTGTCAGGGTGACGGTGGCCGTGTCAGCCTCATGGTGGCCGTGTCAGGGTGAAGGTGGCCGTGTCAGGGTGACGAAGGCCGTGTCAGGGTGACGGTGGCAGTGTCAGGGTGACGGTGGCCGTGTCAGCCTCACGATGGCCGTGTAAGGGTGACGGTGGCCGTGTCAGGGTGACGGTGGCCGTGTCAGGGTGACGGTGGCCGTGTCAGGGTGACGGTGGCCGTGTCAGGGTGACGGTGGCCGTGTCAGGGTGACGGTGGCCGTGTCAGCCTCACGATGGCCGTGTCAGGGTGACGGTGGCCGTGTCAGGGTGTCGGTGGCCGTGTCAGGGTGTCGGTGGCCGTGTCAGGGTGTCGGTGGCCGTGTCAGGGTGTCGGTGGCCGTGTCAGGGTGTCGGTGGCCGTGTCAGCCTCACGATGGCCGTGTCAGGGTGACGTGGCCGTGTCAGGGTGTCGGTGGCCGTGTCAGGGTGTCGGTGGCCGTGTCAGGGTGTCGGTGGCCGTGTCAGGGTGTCGGTGGCCGTGTCAGGGTGTCGGTGGCCGTGTCAGGGTGACGGTGGCCGTGTCAGCCTCACGGTGGCCGTGTCAGGGTGACGGTGGCCGTGTCAGCCTCACGGTGGCCGTGTCAGGGTGTCGGTGGCCGTGTCAGGGTGACGGTGGCCGTGTCAGGGTGTCGGTGGCCGTGTCAGGGTGACGGTGGCCGTGTCAGGGTGACGGTGGCCGTGTCAGGGTGACGGTGGCCGTGTCAGGGTGACGGTGGCCGTGTCAGGGTCTCGGTGGCCGTGTCAGGGTGACGGTGGCCGTGTCAGGGTGACGGGCGCTCACCTGCACCTCCACCATCCAGTCGACGAGGATGGCGCGCATCTCGGCGTTGAGGTCCGCCTGGCGCTCCATGTAGGGCTCCAGCGAGAACTTGTCCTGCACGCACAGCACACACACAGCACGCACAGCACACACAGCTAGTACACACACAGCTAGTACACACACACACACAGCTAGTACACACACAGCACACACATCACACACAGCTAGTACACACACACAGCTAGTACATACACACACAGCTAGTATACACACACACACAGCACACACACAGCACGCACAGCTAGTACACACACACAGCTAGTACACACACACACAGCTAGTATACACACACACAGCTAGTATACACACACACACAGCACACACAGCACGTACAGCTAGTACACACACAGCTAGTACACACACACACACAGCTAGTACACACACAGCACACACAGCACGCACAGCTAGTACACACACACACAGCTAGTACACACACACAGCTAGTACACACACACAGCTAGTACACACACACAGCTAGTACACACACACAGCTAGTACACACACACAGCTAGTACACACACAGCTAGTACACACACACACACACAGCACACACAGCACACACACACACACAGCTAGTACACACAGCACACACAGCTAGTACACACACACACAGTACACACACACACACAGCACACACACACACAGCACACACACACACACAGCACACACACACACACAGCACGCACAGCACACACAGCTAGTACACACACACAGCTAGTACACACACACACAGTACACACACACACACAGCACACACACACACAGTACACACACACACACAGCACACACACACACACAGCACGCACAGCACACACAGCTAGTACACACACACAGCTAGTACACACACACACAGTACACACAGCACACACAGCTAGTACACACACACAGCTAGTACACACACACAGCTAGTACACACACAGCTAGTACACACATCACGCACAGCTAGTACACACACACACACACACATCACGCACAGCTAGTACACACACACACACACACATCACGCACAGCTAGTACACACACACACACACATCACGCACAGCACACACAGCTAGTACACACACACACACACACATCACGCACAGCTAGTACACACACACACACACACATCACGCACAGCTAGTACACACACACACACACAGCACGCACAGCACACACAGCTAGTACACACACACACACACAGCACGCACAGCACACACAGCTAGTACACACACACAGCGCACACAGCTAGTACACACACACACACAGCTAGTACACACACACACACACAGCACACACAGCTAGTACACACACACACACACATCACGCACAGCACACACAGCTAGTACACACACACACACAGCTAGTACACACACACACACACACAGCTAGTACACACACACACAGCTAGTACACACACACACACAGCGCACAGCACGCACAGCTAGTACACACACACACACAGCTAGTACACACACACACACACAGCTAGTACACACACACACACACACATCACGCACAGCTAGTACACACACACACACACACATCACGCACAGCTAGTACACACACACACACACAGCACGCACAGCACACACAGCTAGTACACACACACACACACAGCACGCACAGCACACACAGCTAGTACACACACACAGCGCACACAGCTAGTACACACACACACACAGCTAGTACACACACACACACACAGCACACACAGCTAGTACACACACACACACACATCACGCACAGCTAGTACACACACACATCACGCACAGCACACACAGCTAGTACACACACACACACATCACGCACAGCTAGTACACACACACACAGCACACACACACACACACAGCTAGTACACACACACACACATCACGCACAGCACACACAGCTAGTACACACACACACACATCACGCACAGCTAGTACACACACACACAGCACACACACACACACACAGCTAGTACACACACACACACATCACGCACAGCACACACAGCTAGTACACACACACACACATCACGCACAGCTAGTACACACACACATCACGCACAGCACACACAGCTAGTACACACACACACACAGCTAGTACACACACACACACAGCGCACAGCACGCACAGCTAGTACACACACACACACACAGCTAGTACACACACACACACACAGCTAGTACACACACACAGCTAGTACACATAGTACACACAGCGCACACAGTTCACACAGGTCCCCCACGCAGACGTCAACGGAACGTCGGGGCGAGTGCTGTGACAAGTGAGGAACAGCAGCTACAGCTACAGCAGCAGCAGCTACAGCAGCTACAGCAGCTACAAGCTACAGCAGCTACAGCAGCTACAGCAGCTACAGCAGCTACAGTAGCTACAGCTGCTACAGCTACAGCAGCTACAGCAGCTACAGCTGCTACAGCAGCTACAGCAGCTACAGCAGCTACAGCAGCTGCAGCTACAGCAGCTACAGCAGCTACAGCAGCAGCAGCTACAGCAGCTACAGCAGCAGCAGCTACAGCAGCAGCAGCTACAGCAGCTGCTACAGCAGCTACAGCAGCAGCAGCTACAGCAGCTACAGCAGCTGCAGCTACAGCAGCTACAGCAGCAGCAGCAGCAGCAGCTACAGCAGCTACAGCAGCTACAGCAGCAGCTACAGCAGCTACAGCAGCTGCAGCTACAGCAGCTACAGCAGCTACAGCAGCAGCTACAGCAGCAGCAGCTACAGCAGCTACAGCAGCTGCTACAGCAGCTACAGCAGCAGCAGCTACAGCAGCTACAGCAGCTACAGCAGCTGCAGCTACAGCAGCAGCTACAGCAGCTACAGCAGCTACAGCAGCTACAGCAGCGTGCGTGTGAGCGTGTGGGTGAGCGTGTGGGCGAGTGAGCGAGCGTGTGGGCGAGGGTGTGGGTGAGCATGTGTGAGCGTG
>NW_027614949.1:0-17070 GCF_965212315.1 Lampetra planeri | reverse complement strand
CCACAACCCACCACTCTCTCACCTCACCCACCCACCCACTCTCTCACCTCACCCACCCACTCTCTCACCACACCCACCCACTCTCTCACCTCACCACCCACCCACTCTCACCACTCACCTCACCTCACCCCACTCTCTCACCTCACCCACCCACTCTCTCACCTCACCCCCCACTCTCTCACCTCACCACACACTCCTCACCCTCACCCACCCACTCTCTCACCTCACCCACCCACTCTCTCACCCTCACCCACCCACTCTCTCACCACCACCCACCTCTCACCCACCCACTCTCTCACCCTCACCCACCCACCTCTCACCTCACCCACCCACCCCCTCTCACCTCACCGCCACCCCACCCACCTCTCACCTCACCCGCCACCACCTCCTCACCTCACCCTCACCGCCACTCTCTCACTCACCCGCCACTCTCACCCTCACCCGCCCACCTCTCTCACCTCACCCAGCCCACTCTCTCACCTCACCCACCCACTCTCTCACCTCACCCGCACTCTCTCACCTCACACCCACTCTCCTCACTCTCACCCCACCACCCACTCTCACCTCACCCACCACCCACTCTCTCACCACCCACCCACCCACTCTCTCACCTCACCCACCCACCCACCCAATCTCTCACCTCACCCACCACCTCTCTCACCTCACCCACCACCCACTCTCTCACCTCACCACACCCACCCACTCTCTCACCTCACCCACCCACCCATACTCACCTCACCACCCACTCTCACCTCACCCACACCACTCTCTCACTCACCCACACCACTCTCTACCTCACCCACCACTCTCACCTCACCCGCTCACTCTCACCTCACCCACCCACTTTCTCACCTCACCAACCCTCTCTCACTCACCCACCTCTACCTCGCCCACCCACCCTCTCCTCGCCCACCACTCGTCACCTCGCCACCACTCTCTCACCTCACCCACCCACCCACTCTCTCAGCTCACCCACCCACTCTCTCACCTCACCCCGCTCACTCTCACCTCACCGCCACTCTCTCACCTCACCCACCACTCTCTCACTCACCCACCCACTCTCTCACCTCACCCGCCCACTCTCTCACCTCACCCGCCCACTCTCTCACCTCACCGCCCACTCTCACCTCACCCGCCACTCTTTCAACTCACCCCGCCCACTCACCCACCACGTACCCGCCCACTCACCACCGCCCACCCACCCACCCACCCACCCACCACTCACTCACTCACTAACTCACCACTCACTCACTCACTCACCACTCACCCACTCACTCACCCACTCACACACTCACTCACCAACTCACCCACTCACTAACTCACCCACTCACCAACTTACTCGCTCACCACCCACTCACCCACTCACTCGCTCCCACCCACCCCATCACCCACTCACCCACCACTCACCCACCACCAACTCACACCACCACCAACCCACTCACCACCCACTCAACCACTCACTCACACTCACCCACCCACCCACTCACCCACCCACCACCCACCCACCCACTCAATCACCCACCCACCCCACCCACTCACCCACCCACTCTCTCACCTCACCCCGCTCACTCTCTCACCTCACCCACCCACTTTCTCACCTCACCAACCCACTCTCTCACCTCACCCCACCCACCCTCTCACCTCGCCCACCCACCCTCTCTCCTCGCCCACCCACTCTGTCACCTCGCCCACCCACTCTCTCACCTCACCCACCCACCCACTCTCTCAGCTCACCCACCCACTCTCTCACCTCACCCCCGCTCACTCTCTCACCTCACCCGCCCACTCTCTCACCTCACCCACCTACTCTCTCACCTCACCCACCCACTCTCTCACCTCACCCGCCACTCTCTCACCTCACCCGCCCACTCTCTCACCTCACCCGCCCACTCTCTCACCTCACCCGCCCACTCTTTCACCTCACCCGCCCACTCACCCACCCACGTACCCGCCCACTCACTCACCCGCCCACCCACCCACCCACCCACCCACTCACTCACTCACTAACTCACCCACTCACTCACTCACTCACCAACTCACCCACTCACTCACCCACTCACACACTCACTCACCAACTCACCCACTCACTAACTCACCCACTCACCAACTTACTCGCTCACCCACCCACTCACCCACTCACTCGCTCACCCACCCATTCACCCACTCACCCACCCACTCACCCACCCACCAACTCACTCACCCACCCACCAACCCACTCACCCACCCACTCAACCACTCACTCACTCACTCACCCACCCACCCACTCACCCACCCACCCACCCACCCACCCACTCAATCACCCACCCACCCACCCACTCACCCGCCCACTCACTCACCCGCCCACTCACCCACCCGCTCACTCACACATCCACTCGCTCACTCACACATCCACTCACTCACTCACTCACCCACCCATTCACCCACCCACCCATGCACCCATTCACCCACCCACCCATCCACCCATTCACCCACCCGTTCACCCACCCACTCTCTCACCTCACCAACCCACTCTCTCACCTCACCCACCTACCCTCTCACCTCGCCCACCCACCCTCTCTCCTCGCCCACCCACTCTGTCACCTCGCCCACTCACTCTCTCACCTCACCCACCCACTCTCTCACCTCCCCCACCCACTTTCTTACCTCACCTACCCACTCTCTCACCTCACCCACCCACTCTCTCACCTCACCCGCCCACTCTCTCACCTCACCCGCCCACTCTCTCACCTCACCCGCCCACTCTCTCACCTCACCCGCCCACTCTCTCACCTCACCCGCCCACTCACCCACCCACGTACCCGCCCACTCACTCACCCGCCCACCCACCCACCCACTCACTCACTCACTAACTCACCCACTCACTCACTCACCAACTCACCCACTCACTCACCCACTCACACACTCACTCACCAACTCACCCACTCACTAACTCACCCACTCACCAACTTACTCGCTCACCCACCCACTCACCCACTCACTCGCTCACCCACCCATTCACCCACTCACCCACCCACTCACCCACCCACCAACTCACTCACCCACCCACCAACCCACTCACCCACCCACTCAACCACTCACTCACTCACTCACCCACCCACCCACCCACTCACCCACCCACCCACCCACTCAATCACCCACCCACCCACCCACTCACCCGCCCACTCACTCACCCGCCCACTCACCCACCCGCTCACTCACACATCCACTCGCTCACTCACACATCCACTCACTCACTCACTCACCCACCCATTCACCCACCCACCCATGCACCCATTCACCCACCCACCCATCCACCCATTCACCCACCCGTTCACCCACCCACTCTCTCACCTCACCAACCCACTCTCTCACCTCACCCACCTACCCTCTCACCTCGCCCACCCACCCTCTCTCCTCGCCCACCCACTCTGTCACCTCGCCCACTCACTCTCTCACCTCACCCACCCACTCTCTCACCTCCCCCACCCACTTTCTTACCTCACCTACCCACTCTCTCACCTCACCCACCCACTCTCTCACCTCACCCATCCACTCTCTCACTCACTCACCCACCCATCTACTCACCCACCCACCAACTCACTCACTCACTCACCCACCCACTCACCCACCCACAAACTCACTAACTCACTCACCCACTCACTCACCCACCCACCCACTCACCCACCCGCTCACTCACCCACTCATACACTCACAGTAAAGACAAATATCCCCGTGTATCTTCCATCTGTATTGTAAGGATATATCCGGCTCACTGACGTATCACAACTCGTCATGATGATTGGCTCTGCTAGTCCTGGTTTACAGCCAATGGGGGGAAGCCTAGGGGCGTGGCCCTGACGTAATGGAAAGGTAACAGCTGTAAGGATTGGTTCTGCTGGATTGGGCCACAGCCAATGGGGAGATGAGTCAGGGGCGTGGTCCCGGGAGCTTACGTGGGAGTCTGGAATATTCCATGGAGGCTAACGAGGATTGGCGGAAACGTACCACGTGACCCAGGTATTAAATAGGGGTGGAGACGAATGACACGTGGTCAGAACGGGAACGAACAGAGGAAGGGGGCCACGCGGGAGCGGGGCTCCGGGTTGCCACGTGACAGTGCGTCTCTCTCTCTATCTGTCCCTCTCACGCTGCCTGTCAGCAGCATGAAGAAAAGCTGTAATACAAGTTGAATAAAAGACAGATTCCAGAAGTCGCCTCAACGACCTTTATTACATTGGTGTCAGAAGTATCTCTTGAGACTGTTTGGACGATCCTTTAAGATGTCCAAGCACCTCAAGAAGAAAAACCCATCGGACCCTCCGTCG
This sequence comes from Lampetra planeri, assembly GCF_965212315.1. Classification (NCBI taxonomy): domain Eukaryota; kingdom Metazoa; phylum Chordata; class Hyperoartia; order Petromyzontiformes; family Petromyzontidae; genus Lampetra; species Lampetra planeri. The sequence continues at coordinate 12,766 of NW_027614949.1, read as the reverse complement.
GAGGAAGAAGTTGAGGCGGACGAAGACGAGCTGCTGGGAGCTGCAGGTCCTCTGCCTCCGGCTGCTGCTCTCCCCGACGCCGCTCATCGCCGACAGGCTGGCGAAGCGACGTCTTTGACTGCGGACGAGGGGTGGCGTCGACTGGCGGAGCAGATTAAATCGCTCCGTGCGACGTTGCTGAATCTGGTGACGGCGGTCGCATCTTCAGCGGCCCTCGGTCGGCCGCGTGGAATTCAACCAAGGGCCGATGATCAGGATTTTCAGCGGGAATCGACGTCCGCCATTGCTCCTACCGTGCAGGGAGAGGCCTCCATCTTGGGCGGGGCTGCTGCGATGAAGCCGCTGGACGCCATCTTGGGCAGGGCTGCTGCCACGCGGCCGCTGGACGCCATCTTGGGCGGGGCTGCCGCCACGCGGCCGCCGGACGCCATTTTGACGGAGCCGCAAAATACGAGGGAAGCGGGAATAGAGACGCTCGAGGCGTCGGACATTCACCGTGGACATCGCCTTCCTCAAATCAAGGAATTTGTCGCCGAGGGCGATTGGAGTGCCTTCACGTGGTGCTTCGAGTCAGCCTTTCGATCGGTGCGATGGACGGAGGCCGAGGCACTGGAGGCGCTGTCCACACTGCTGGATGATGTCTCCCTGGCGGTCTTCCGATCCATCCCGGCGACCAAGAAGAAGACGCTTCGTGACGCTTTCCCAGAAATGGCGGAGTTTTACGAACCGCCGACGGCGGCTACCAGGAAATTTATGTCACGTCGTCGAGGACCAGAGGAATCGCCCTTGGCCTACCGGGGGGCGCTGTTAGCGCTGGCCATGGCCGCCTACCCCGACTCGTCAGCTGATCTCCTGGATCCTCTCATCCTTTCCCGAATGATTGAGCTGGCCCAGGAACTAAACATCTCGTTGCCGGTATGCGGCCACGAACCGCTTACGTCGCGATGGGTGGCGCGCTGCTTGGACGCTAAGTTCAACCTGAAGCGCTGGGATCAGATGGCGGCATGGACGGGGAATCCCCAAATAGATGGTCCACCGTTGGGGTGGTCTCCATGGCGGGTGGTCCACTGCTCCGATGACTCCGGCGACGACGAGGTGATGGCTGCTGTTTCGCACTGGGTCCCGAGACGCCGGCTGCGCGACCAGCGTGATGACACGGGTCAACCACGTGCAGGGCCCGGGACGAGCGACCGCCGGGCGACGACGGCCACGTGCTTCAAGTGTGGCCGACGGGGCCATTTCGCCAGGGATTGCCGCTGCCGACCTCAGCCTTCTCAGCTCCCATCAGGCCGGTTTCCATCTCCTCCACCGGACGCGGATCCACGACACCCTCGGGCGAGTCGGCACACATCGGACACCCGGCAGGTCTTGTCACATCACCCATCCACTCGCACACATGTTTGCACTCCGGACGGTAATTGTGGTGTACCTGTGTCGATGCCACACTCTGCGACACAATGGAAAAAATTGGCCCGTAGGGTGATAGCAGCCACGTCGGGCTCATCGACGGTACGGGGTACCATCGATGGGATCGATGTCCATATTTTGGTGGACACAGGCGCGTCTGCTACCATCATTTCCGATGTTATTTTTCATCTTCTGTCCATTCCTTCGTCACGGATCCCACCGGTTAATGACGTGTGCGTTGCTGCTAATGGGGGTAGCATGGGTATTTTGGGGCAAGTTGATGTGCGCATTGCTATCGGGAATATCACCGCGGAGGGACCAGTGTTCATTCCTCTATTCACTGGCCGTCCCATGCCTATTGGGCACCGATTTCTTGCGCTGCATGCCAGTTAAGATACTCGTCTACCAAGGTTGCTTAGAAATGCCAGGGGGCCGTAGGATGTCGTTCCTGCCTTCCCTGCTTGGCCGTTCGCCCCCGGGTAACGTGGTTAACGCGATTGTTGCTGCCACGCTGGAGGTGCCGTCGGGCTCGCAAATGCTTATTCCGCTGCGTTACCGAAAGCGGTTGGATGCTGCGGATGGTGCGAAGGGGGTGCTGTTGTCCCCGTCGAACTCTGTGGCTAAATCCTTTTCCCTGGTAGCGGCTCAAACTATCGTTCAGCCTGGTCAGGCCCCGTTTATACAAGTGTTAAATTGTGGCCCGAACCGGGTCGTTGTCCCGGCTGGATCGGTATTGGCTCACGCCACTACCGACTTCACCAGCTTTGAAGGTGAACCACCCACTAAAATGGCCATTGGCGGGCCACGATACGATCGTTCACACGATCGATGGATCGCGAAATTGTGCGGGGAAAACACATCTTTGTCGGATCTGGGTCATACCTCGCTCTTGTCGCACCACATTGACACCGGTGCGGCGGGACCGATTTGTATGCACCCGCATCGCATAAGCCCTGCTGAAAGGGAACACGTGCGCGGCGAGGTGGACATGTTGGCGGCCGATATAATTTCGCCGTCCAACAGTCCTTGGGGCGCGCAGGTGGTGCTGGTTAAGAAAAAGGATGGTGGAACAAGGTTTTTTGTAGATTTCCGCAGATTGAATAAGATATCCATGGAAGACGTATACCCCTTGCCACGGATGTACAACTCGTTGGACGCTTTGTCAGGGGCAAATTTTTTCTACACCCTCGACCTGTCGTCTGGGTTTTGGCAGCTTCCCCTCGATCACGCGTCCAAACCTAAAACGGCGTTCCGCACGCCACAAGGCCTCTTTGAGTTTAACCGCTTACCTATGGTCTTGAATGCGGCACCGGCGACGTTCCAACGTTTGATGGAACTGGTGCTAGCGGGGCTGCAGTGGGAAATATGCCTCATATATTTGGACGATATCATCGTATTCAGCCACACGTTCGAAGAACACCTCCAACGCCTGGAGACTGTCTTTCAGAGGATGCGCTCGGCTGACCTAAAATTTAAACCAAAAAAATGCCACCTTTTGCAACGGTCCGTCCGATACTTGGGTCACATCGTCAGCTCAGATGGTATGTCCACGGACCCTCAGAAAACGGCGTGTGTCCGAGAGTGGCCCACGCCCACTTCGGTGGGCGACGTACGGCGGTTTATTGGGTTCGCATCCTACTATCGCCGTTTTGTTAAGAACTTCGCGACGCTGGCTAAGCCACTGCATGTTCTGACGGGGAAAAATCAGAGATTTAAATGGGGCCCGGAAGAGGAGCGCTCTTTTCAATCTCTTCGGGATCACCTCGCCACCGCGCCTACGCTCAACTACCCAGACTTTTCCCAGCCATTCATCCTTGACACGGATGCTAGCGATATCGGCATAGGAGCCGTTTTGTCGCAACAGAAAGACGGGGTCGAGCGAGTGGTGGCATACGGCAGCATGGTTCTGTCCCCTGCCCAAATGCGATATTGCGTGACAAGGCAGGAACTGTTAGCAATCGTATATTTTGTTCGCCAGTACCGGCCATACCTGTATGGAAGGAAATTCCTCGTGCGCACTGCCCACGCGGCTTTGCAATATTCGTTGAAGTTGGAACAACCATCGAGTCAATTGGCTCGGTGGTTAGAATCATTACAGGAATTTTCCTTCGATATCACGTACCGCAAGGGTACTCGCCATGGCAACGCGGACGCTCTCTCCAGGTTGCCCCCGACTCCTCCCTGCGCCTGTCTGATGGATACGCACTGCTGTGCAGCGCTGCTTACCTCGCCCTGTCCGGTTATGGGGGCGATGTCGAACGATGAAGGCCAGGATGTACCAGTTGGCGCCGACGATACGCTGCACTTGCCGCACTCGGTGTGGCTACGCGAGCAGGAGGCCGATGCCTCTCTGGCTCCGCTGCGGAAACTGATCGGGAAACCGAGATCTCATTTGGCGGGATGGAAATGGCAGATGTTCCGGGGCCAGGCGGAACTATTGATGTGTACGGATGGATTGTATGACCGTTCACGCCTGGTCGTGCCGACATCCCTTCGCCACGACCTGCTCCGCGCTCTGCACGCCGACAATTTGATGCACCTCGGTGTGCAGAAAACTTTGGCCGCGATGCAGCAGGATTTCTTTTGGCCCGGCATGACGGCAGATGTCACTGACTTTGTCCGGTCATGCCATGATTGTGCGAAGAGGAAACTGCCTCGGCAACATTATGTTCCGCCACTACGTTCGATTGAGGTATCCCGTATCAATGAACTAGTTGCTCTGGACATCCTGGGCCCGTTCCCTCCATCAGCTAGGGGAAACAAATACCTTTTGGTCGGGGTCGAATATTTTTCTCGATGGCCTATGGCCTGGCCTCTGCCTGACCAAACGGCCGCGTCCATCACCGAGGCTTTCTTGAATGGTTATGTCATGGATAAAGGAGCACCCGAAGCGCTGCTCACGGTTCAGGGACGTAACTTCTCCTCCAAATTGCTCAAGGATGTATGCACTGCGCTGGGCACAAAGAAAATCCGCATTTCCCCTTACCATCCGCAAACGGATGGCATGGTGGAACGGTTTAACCGCACCCTTTCAGCCATGCTTAAAGTGAAAAACAAACCGATTGGGACTTGCGGCATACCGCATGGTTCCGCACGGCTCAGCCCCTGCAGTGGAAAAACAGCCTAGCCCCCTCCTGAGCTGCGCCGTATCGGCTTGTCACAGTCCCAGCATGGCTCAGGTGTGCAGTGGAAAATAAGTGATGTTTCACCAGCTGAGAGTTCAATGGAGGCCGTCATCATAATGACGTCGTCACAATGACGTCATGGCGATGGGGTGCCAGTGCCAGGGCCCCCGTGTAGCCGTGAACGTAGGTGGCTCCCGTGGTCGCGCTGCGCTGAGACGCGTCCCTCACGCCGCCCGTGTGACCACGTGAGCACTGGCGGTGAGGGAGGCAGTTGTGCTCACTCACCAGCTGAGCGGTCTTCCTCTCATACAGCTGATGCTGAATGAAGCACATTTTAGGTCACTGCTCTTCAGTGAGCTCCTCGTTTTGTTATTCACTTATACTGGGTCAGTGTAAACGTGAATGTTACAGCACCGCTGTGTGTAACGCCTGCATCTAGACTCACTCTGGCCCTGCTATTGAAGAGTAAACCTGTGCTGAGCACTTTAACAACAGTAACCAATCTCTATCTAGACATCTGTATTGTCTATAGAATGATAGAGTTTAGCTGATCTCTCTCTGTGGAGGCATCTCTCATGAGAGTGACCGGTCTCTCTTTGTGTAGCTGTGACGTCCACTGGGAAGCTGCAGCTCTTCCTGCCGGAGAGTGTGGATGTGACGCAGGGAGAGAACGTGACTCTTCCCTGCTCATTCTCCTCCCTGTCGACCGACTCCAGTGGCCTCTACATCACGTGGTTCACGATGCCCACAGGCTACTAGTAAGTAAGCACAGATGATATCATCAATGTGAGAACCTCTTTCCAAGGCAACCCTGAATATTCAACTGGGTAACTGAGAGGAATACAACGTTATTTGGGGTTTGTTTTGTTCCAGAATAATGAAAGAGTCGCTTAATCAGACAGGGATGTTGTACCGAGTCTCAAGACCCAATTAATAAGCAGGTTCCTGCCATTTTAGTTCGTGAGGGTTTGGAATCATGTTGAGAGGAAAACGGAGAACCCAGAAAAAAAACCACCACACAAAGGGATAATGGGCAAAGCTCTACACACACTCAATCCATAGATAGAACCAATCTTTAATGCTATCTGCAAATCAAATCCATGGCTGTACCCAATCTCCTGGCCACCTTGCAGCCCAAGCCTACAACCCCTGGCATCCCCAGTCAAGGCATTAAGTAAGCTCAACCCTGCTTGGCTATCAAGATCCAATTAGTTCAGGTTAATTGTTAATTGATCGCAGGAGGCTTGTGGTTCATGTTACAATTTGTGTTTTGTGCCATTCCAGATCTATGACTCACTTCACGGGAATCTCTGGCCTGGAAGAGCTGAGTTTGTGGGAGACGAGGAAAAGGGCGACTGCTCCCTCAGGCTCCTCAACGTCTCCACGACCCTCAGCCTCGTGTTTAAGTGCGATGTCATTTGTACCAGCTGTGGGAAGGTTGACTTGCGGGTGGAACGAGAGGTGAAGCTGAACGTGACGGCTGCAGGTGAATGAGAGGGGAGCGTCTTACTCACCACACGGTGGCGCTGTGACTCGCACCATCGCTCGTGCAGACGGTGGTGGGTGGGAGGTCAAGGATCACAGATCACAGGGTGGAGTGTGCAGATGTAGGGGTCTTACGGAGGAAATATGTGTCGAGCTGATATGTATGGGATCCTACGGGAAACTAGCACAGTGGGCGGGGCTACGTCAGTGCACGGGCAGGTGCCCTCTACGACGTCCGCGCTTCGGACGTTACGATCCCCCGGGGCCCCACCCCTCAGGGAGGGGGATGTATAAAAGGGGAATGTATCGGGGGGCTAGGGAGAGTTGGGTTAGCTAAGAAGAGAAGACGGAAGACGTCCGAGATAGAGCCCTGGTCTCCCCCTGGTACGCCGTCCTTGTCAGGACCGCGCAGGCTCGAGCCAGTGGCGTGGTGCCAGAGCCAGAGCCAGTGTTGGTCTGGACTTTGAGTACCGGGCCCGACTGACCAGTGTCGGGCCAAGATAGCCTCCCCTAGTCCACGAGAGGAGGACTCTGAGGCAGGCTAGGGTTAGCTAGGAGGTGTGTCCTCAGATAGACGGGTGAGGGGGCCAATACCCCCTCAAGTGTGTATGTCACAACGTTTGCTGTAATAAACCTCAGTGTGCCTCAACCCCTGGTGTCGACCTGTATTCGACGGTACTACATCTGGCGTCAGAAGTAAACAACAACGAACATGGACACGCGACGAACAGCTCGGGCCGGGGTGCAGGAGGCGGAGGACACCGCGGGAAGTGCGGTACCAGAGACGGCTGATGGGGGCAACGAGCAGCCGGGACCGAATGCGTCCTTACCGGGGCATCGGGAGGAAGGGGAGTTGCTGTCCGATGGACTGCGGCTGGCGCACGCGAGGTTGGCGGAGCTGCTATACGCTGCTGCCGCCACACTCGAGACCATCACTCGGCTGGGGGCTGCTGGACCACCGCGGGGCGAGGACAGCCGACGGCCGTTGCACCTTCCCGCCATTTCTACCGACGGCACTTTTGAAAGTCCCGCCATCGCCGCAGCAGCTGCCGAGGGCGTGGCCAACCTCAACTTGGGGTCCGACATCGGCTCCGCTGGGGCTGCCGCGTCACCGCCTTCGGACGGAGCGTCACTATCTGCGCGACAGGCGATTACAGCTGCCGTTCGTGCTGACGCTCGGCCGAGTCGCGGGGACATCAAAGTGCGGGCCTCCACGGCGGTCGCTGCACTACACCAAAGGCTGCCCCCGCTGAAGGAGTTTGTGGCTGAGGAGGGCGACTGGGGGGGATTTCAGCGGCGCTTCCTCGCGCATCAAGAGATGGCGGGGTGGTCAGACGACGAAGCCCTCTGCGCACTACCGGCGCTCCTTGACGGCGACGCCCTCGCCGCTCTTACGTCCGCATCGAGGGACAAGCGCTCTACTCTTCAGATGGCGCTGCAATTGCTGGCTGGGGTTTACGGACCCTCGGCGGATTGTAGGCAGCGATTCTACGACCGCCAGCGGGGTGCGAAGGAGTCGCCCCTCGCCTACCGTACGAGCCTTCTGGCGCTCGCAAAGACGGCCTTCCCTCGTATGGATGACCAAGGCGTCGACGCCATGGTCACCGAGAAGATCCTTCTGCTGGCGGACGACCTGGACGTCGCTATCGTCGCGCAGGAGGACGTGGAGATGGGTTCCCTCCAAGCGGCGCGGCTCCTCCACGCCAACCTCCTGTCGCAGCGAAGGAAGGCCAGCAGGGCAGCTGCCGGCCGTACGGTGGCTGCCATCACCTCACCGACGGAGGAGGTTTACGCCGCCGACTTCCGACAGCAGCAACGGATGGGAGCACGGGCGGACCGGGATGGGTCGGCCCGCTCCGACCGCCCGTCTTCACCACCTGCGCTCCCGCGCTGCTATAACTGCGGCATCCGGGGCCACGTCGCCTCGGGGTGCCGCTCCCCTCGACAGCGGGGGACGACGCCTCGCCGGGACGCCGGCCCTCCTCCTCCTCCTCCCAAGCTCCACCGACATGACCCGGCGAGTCGCGGCACCCCACATGTTTGGCCAAAGCACACACCCGTTACACATGTAAACACCGCAACGAACGCGGGGCCAACATTGCACACCGTGGGGCCAACACGAACCACTATGGGGACCGAATTCGAACCCGCCCAGTGGTCCGTGTTGGCCCATCGCGTTCTAGCTGCGCCGTCGGGGTCGTCGGCCGTAGTAGGGTATATTGACGGGGTCGAAGTGCGTATCCTCGTCGATACAGGTGCGTCGGCAACCATCATTTCGGAACTAATATACAACATTCTCCCTGTCCAAAGTCGTCCCTTGCTACCGGTTAATGTGCCATTCTACGCTGATAACGGGGGCTCACTTGGTATCATGGGGCAGATTCGCGCGCAAATTTCGATCGGTGATATTAAATTGTCCGGCCCTATTTTTGTGTCCTCCTCGCTGGCGGTTCCGTGCCTGCTGGGGACGGATTTCTTGGGCAAAATGCCGATTCGGATTATGATTAATCAGGGTTGCATTGAACTCCCGTCGGGACGGCGGATGGCGTTTTTGCCTTCCCCTACTACGGATCGCCCGGCGCTCGCGACGGTACCCGCGTTTGTAGTTCAGACGGTTCGCGTGCCGCCGGGGGCACAAATGTTGGTGCCCCTAAAGCTTCGTAGGCCCTTCGCTAAGGGTGTTGGGGACCAGGGTGTCCTGCTCGGGCCATCTAGGGCTGGGGTTAGCGGGCCGCATTTGATTCCCGCTCAGACCATTGTAAGGGGGGACGGGGACCCCTTCATCGCGGTCCTCAATGTGGGGTCGCAGGCCGTGGTAATTCCCCAAGGGACCGTGCTTGCTCACGCAACGCCGGTGCCCTGTGAGGAGTCTGTCGCAAATTACGTGCACGCTGCCACTCTGCCGACTCCACATTCGGACACCGATGAAGGGTGGCTTGAGGCGCTTTGTGCGGGATCGACGGACCTGTCGGATGTAGAGCGTCAAAAACTTAGGACACTATTGCGCGAATTCGCCGATGTGTTTAGTCAAAACAAATTCGATCTGGGCTGCACCCATTTGCTGCGTCACCATATTGATACTGGTGACAGCGCGCCCATACGCCAAAATCCCTTCCGGCTGAGTCCTGCCGAGAAGGACCATGTCAAATCCGCTGTTGATGACATGTTAGCCGCCGATATCATTTCTCCCTCTACCAGCCCGTGGGGAGCACCGATCGTTCTGGTAAAGAAACAGGATGGATCGTTGCGGTTTTGCGTCGATTTTCGCCGCCTCAACAAAATTTCCGTTGCTGACGCATACCCGCTTCCCCGTATTGATGAATCGCTCGACGCCTTGGCGGGGGCGCGATTCTTCTCCACATTGGATTTGCTTTCGGGATTCTGGCAGCTTCCTCTGGACGATGAATCTAAGCCTAAAACCGCATTCCGTACGCCACATGGTCTCTTCCAATTTAACCGGTTGCCGATGGGATTACACTCGGCGCCGGCGACTTTCCAGCAATTGATGGAATTGGTTTTGGCTGGATTGCAGTGGGATTCGTGTTTAATCTATTTGGACGACGTTATCGTCTTTAGCAGAACATTTGACGAGCATCTCCAGAGGTTGCGGGCCGTTTTCCTCAAAATGCGGGCTGCTAATTTGAAATTTAAACCCCAAAAGTGTCATTTGTTGCGCGAATCGGTACGTTATTTGGGGCACATCGTAGGGCGCTCGGGTATTGCTACCGATCCCGCCAAAACGCAGTGCGTCAGCTCCTGGCCGACTCCCACCTCGGTGGGAGAGGTCAGGAGCTTTGTTGGTTTCGCGTCATACTACCGACGCTTTGTCGCGGACTTTGCCACCATTGCTAAACCCCTGCACGCTTTGACGTCAAAGGGGGTCCGTTTCCATTGGGGACAGGAGGAGGAGGCTGCGTTCCGCTCACTTCGGGACGCTCTGGTTAATGCCCCTCCCCTGGTTTATCCCGATTTTTCAAAACCCTTTGTGCTCGATACTGACGCGAGCAACACAGGTATTGGGGGCGTGCTGTCCCAGGTGGTCGAGGGCGTCGAACAGGTGGTCGCGTACGGTAGCCGAGTGTTGTCTCCAGCGGAGCAACGATATTGTGTCACGCGTCGGGAACTGCTGGCAATTGTCTACTTCATCCAGCAGTACCGGCCGTGTCTGTACGGACAGTGTTTCACCGTCCGTACAGACCATGCAGCGCTACAGTACGCCCTGCGAGTCCAACAACCATCGGGACAATTGTCTCGATGGCTGGAGGTTCTCCAGGATTTTGATTTTCAGACCACGTACCGTAAGGGCGTTCGCCACACCAACGCGGACGCCCTGTCACGCATGCCGACCACCCCCGAATGCGCATGCCTCCTGGGGTCGGGTCGGTGCAGGCATCCTGCTGAATTGCCTGTCCCGGTCTTGGCGGCTGCTGATGACGCAGCATCAATGACTAATTCTATCGCACAACAGGGTTCTGATTCCCTGTTGGGGTTGCCTGCTACGGAATGGGGCCGGTTGCAAATGGAAGATACTTCCCTCCTTGCGTTGCGCCGCCGCGTCAGGGACCGGGGGCGGGGGAGGGGTGATGCCGACGCATGGGAAATGCTCGGTGGGTTGTTAATGCATTGGGACGGGAAATCCCATCGCCACCGGCTGGTGGTCCCTTCGGGGTTACAGGGTAGGGTGGTGTGGGCCGCTCACGAGCGCCTCCTCCACCTGGGTACCCAAAAGACCCTGGCCTTGCTCCAACTTGATTTCTTTTGGCCGGGCATGACAAGGGATGTTGGGGATCTATTAGGATCGTGCCCTAGATGTGCGCAGCGCAAACCACCAGCGAAGGAGTCGAGCCCGCCCCTGCAATCTATCAGGGTTTCCCGGGTGAACGAACTCGTCGCGCTGGACATTCTAGGACCGTTCCCCGCCACCCCTAGGGGAAATAGGTATTTGCTAACCGGGGTTGAATATTTCACGCGCTGGCCTATGGCCTGGCCCCTGGCCAACCAGTCGGCGGCAGCCATCGTGGAGGCCTTTGTCCAGGGATACGTCCTTGACAAAGGTGCTCCCGAGAGGCTGCTGACCGACCAGGGTAAAAAATTTTCAAGCAAATTGCTCAAACAGGTCTGTGAGATCCTTGGCACTAAAAAGATTCGCACCTCTCCATATCACCCACAAACCGACGGGATGGTCGAGCGGTTGCATCGTACCATCACGTCGATGTTGTCGCAGCACGTTTCTGACTCACAGACGGATTGGGATTTGAAAATTCAGGGGGTCCTGTCAGCATACCGGTTGGCCCCCCATGCTGCGACGGGATTTTCCCCCTTTTTCCTTATGTATGGCCGCGAACCGGAGCCACCTGTTCAGGCCCAACTGCAGATCCCGGCGCCGCAGGGAAAAACTCAATTGGCCGAACATGTTAAATTCAACCTGGAAAAATTAACGGAGGCTCGGGATGCTGCCATGCAGAATTCTGCCAGGCGGCAGAGGGCTAATGAGCGCCTCAGAATGGGTCGCGCGCATGTGATACAGTGGAAGCCGGGGGACAGGGCATGGTTGCACTGTCCCCAGGTACCGCTCGCGTCCTCCTCTAAACTGCTGCGACCGTGGCGGGGTCCCGTCGAGGTGGTTGAGGTCCTGAGACCTCAGTGCGTGCGCATTCAATGGGGGAGGCGCCGGTGGTTTGTACACCCCGCCAGGCTAAAACCCTTCGTTGCGGTGCGAGATCCCACTACACACGCGCGTTGCCAAGCATGTGGGGGGGCGTCCGACTCAGAGGGGTCTTCTCCGTTGCTCCCGCCTAACGTGCTGCCGGCTGTCCCACCCCCAGGTGCACCGGGAGTGACGGGCTCACGCCCGACGACCCCCGCAGGTGATGCTGAGGGTCTTGCGACGTCGGCAACAGACTCGCTCTGTGATGAACACCTGCCGGCCGACGGCCTGCCGGCCGCGCCTGTCCCGTGTGACGGGCCTGCGGCGAGGACGCGCGCAAAAATGCGCAAACTCTTGTGAAAAAAAAGAGAAGAATTTTTTTTTTTTGCGTCTTTTGTGGCTTCTCTTTCCGGTGTACATTCGCATGTTGTGCTCACGGTGTGGGGCGTCCGTGCTGTGTTCCCGGCACGTGCCGCGCTGCGTTGTACGATTATTGGGTGTGTGTTGTGTGTGTTGTGTGTGTTCTGTGGGGGGCTGGGGGGGGGACTCCAGGTAAAGAAACACGTGTATATACGCTCGTCCTACGGTTTTCGTATTTATTCGCGGGGGGGGTTCGTCGGGTTATTTTTTTTTCCTCCTTCCTGTTGTTCTTCTCGTTGCGTTATTGTTGAAAAAAATGAGGCACACGCTGGGGAATCGAGGGCTGAATAAACTTTTATTGTCGATGTTGCAGCCGGGACGGCTGCGAGCTGTACAGGGGGGGGGGTGATGTAGGGGTCTTACGGAGGAAATATGTGTCGAGCTGATATGTATGGGATCCTACGGGAAACTAGCACAGTGGGCGGGGCTACGTCAGTGCACGGGCAGGTGCCCTCTACGACGTCCGCGCTTCGGACGTTACGATCCCCCGGGGCCCCACCCCTCAGGGAGGGGGATGTATAAAAGGGGAATGTATCGGGGGGCTAGGGAGAGTTGGGTTAGCTAAGAAGAGAAGACGGAAGACGTCCGAGATAGAGCCCTGGTCTCCCCCTGGTACGCCGTCCTTGTCAGGACCGCGCAGGCTCGAGCCAGTGGCGTGGTGCCAGAGCCAGAGCCAGTGTTG
>NW_027614948.1:0-17116 GCF_965212315.1 Lampetra planeri | reverse complement strand
CCAACTTTCAACTAGGAGAATTATCTCCCACCGTCATCACAACGTTCCTCATCAGGTGTGGAGAAAAAGATTTATCGTTTAAAAAAAAAGTTGAATAATTGTGTCTGTTAATCACCTGCTTGCAGCGTTGCCTGCAGGATGTTTTAGCCTCAAACGATGGGCGTGTGGGGGTTACGTGGGGGTAAGTTCGGCACACCTGCGCTGCCTCTGAGGAGTTTTACCGTGCAACCCCCCCACCACACACACACACCCTGCAAGCATCCTTCTGACCTCTTGACCCCCGCACATCCCCTGGCCCCACCAGTGCCCGGGGGCGCACGCAGTGACGGAGTCTTGTCAAGTCAACGACACAGAAAAAGTAGCTGCATGTTTTTCTCAAACACTCATCTGACATCTGTTCAGTCGACAGAAATCAAACCCTGTCACAATGGTTTTTAGTTTCCGCATGAGCTTAGGTCTGATTTTTTTTCTTCCCTCTTCCCTCTGGCTCCTGTTCTCCTCTCTTCAGGTAGCGCTGATAATCAGTAATGACCCGGACCAGGTCGATAAACACACCTCTCCCCAGGTGTTTGTTTACGTGTGTGTGCCTGCAGAGGCTCCTGACTACTAGGTGATGAGTTACAGGACACAGATGGTGGGCATCAGCAGGCCGGCTGGGAGCAGATTAGCAACCCTCCATGTCTTAGCCGCCCCCCCCCCTCCCACCACCACCACCACCACCACCACCACCCCTCCAGTCCTCTCCCACTGAGCCCCAGAGGAGCGTCTGTCTGTAACTCTACTCGCTCATGTGTTGATGGAGGACGACCATGAGCTTATCTCGTCTCATTCCTCCACCACCAGGCCAGCCGAGCAGGCTGGGGGCTGGAGATGGCCGTGGGGTGGTGGGGGGTGGGGGTTGTGTGTGAGTGTATGTGAAGGAATAGGGAAGCGGGGGTTTGAAAAAGGTAACTCTGGTTGTCTTTGCACCATTTTGGAGTGGAGTCTTTTCCCAATGTGGATTCATTCATTCATTCATTCATTCATTCATTCATTCATTTGCACTTATACCACATGGCAGCGGGGTGTTAACTCCTTCACCTTGGTGACTTCACAGCCCCCACCCGCATACATACACACACACACCCCCAATGGTGGGGGGATGCATTTGCAATCCCATCTTCCGCTGCATCAAAAATGCTGACAGTGCAGATTTGGCCACCGTGCCATATTTACATGGCACTGGACAGGAAGGACAGTTCAAACAGAGAAGGTCAGAGGTCAACCAGATGCAATGTAGTGGGTGAGGGAAGAGTTGGTGGGTGGGTGTGTGGGAGCGGGGGGGTGGGGGGTGGGGGGTGGCTTAGGTTAGCGTTCAGGGGCCTGTTTATTTTATAAACACTGGGTGCAGATTAGTATTGGAGACAGGCTCCCTCAGCCATATGGGGAGGATGTCCTCCGTGTTCAGAGGCTCTCAACAAACCATTGTGTTCGTAGTCACATCATTTCTGGTCACTAATGATGAGATAACGGTGTTGCCAACACACACACGGTGGGATGCACTTCCATTCTGGGTGTAACTGAGCTGTGAATTATTGTGTCCTAACGGCTCAGTAGTTTGGAGTCATTAGTGGTGTTGGGCACACGCAGACCCTCGTCAACGCTTAGCTGGGAGAGCTGGGAGGTAAAAACAGGAAATGGACTGACCCACCACCCGCACACCCCCAAACCCCAGCGCCAGTCTAATGAACCCTTCTGGAAGATGTTTGTGTGTGGCTCATCTCCTGAAGACTTGCAGCCCCTTCCTGCCATTGTTTGAAGCTTCTGTGAGCGGCAGCAGCAGCAAAGTCTCTTTGATGACTCCGACTGTCAGCGCTCGGCAGGACTGATGGGTCTCTGTTGACGCTCGGGGATTTACACAAGCACGCAGTTGTTTGATGGCTTCAATACTTTTGACCAAAAACACCACTCTGTGCAACCAGGAATACATTCATTATTATATTAACACAAAAAGACACAAGTTGAATTGAATCCACTGATTTATCATTCTTCCTCAGAGACGCCGACAGCTGGAATCCATCAGATTACACATGATTCCATGGACTGATGGGGATGATGTGCAGCTCCACCCCTCTGCCAAACCTGATGAGTCAGGATTTACAGGTGTCACTTCATCACAGCGTTCACCCAGGCATCAGTCTGGATTGTTTCCATTCATTCACGTGCACAGAAAATCTGTCTCAGGTTTCAAGATCAACACTGAACATGAAGCCTGACTGTTGTAGTGTTGGGCAAAGTTACTTCGAAACAATGTTCTAGTTTTTGTGTCTTCGAAGCATGTTTCCTACAGGACATTTTCAGTTTTTTTCTTTTTACAGTCCTGTGTTATATGGAACTGCAAGTTCATCTGTGCTGCATGGGTTTGGGTAGTTGAGGTGCAGACAGGACAGAGGTGCATGGTGTGATCTGCGTCTCCATATTCACAGGTGCTTGGGCACGTTTTCATGCCCCATTGGACCACGGCAGGGTGTGATCGCCCGGTTCCTGCTCTCAGGTGGTTGAGAGTCACTGGTGAATCTGAGCAGGGGAGGCAGGTCTTCAGAAGAAGGGGCGGGCGGTTCCCATGGTGACAGGGTCCATAGCTGGAGTCTGGAGTCTTGCTGACAGGTTTGAGGAGCTGGACATGTTCATCAGACGCTTTGATGAGCAGGTAGCAGTGGTGATGATGGTGATGAATGAAGCGAGCTGTGAGTCCAGAGTACGCACATACACACAGTGGCTTTGTTTCCCAGGAGAAGAGCTGGAGCTTGGGTTTACTGTTCTTTACAACGAGCCGTGGGGATGAAAGCATCAGCACAGAGGCTGTTGTGTATCCAGAGCCGCTCTGACAAAGTCTCTTCATCTCTGAGTGCGGCTGTGATTGAGGAGGATCACGACTCAGGACTTGTTCGGACTGCAGGCTGCAGGCCGGATCTGGCTGCAAAATATTGTTAGTTTATTCAGGATTAAAGCTCACAAGGATGGATTGTTGATTAATTCTGTGGTGCCAGCTCACTCGTCCATATGTTTGTGTGTGTGTGTGTGTGTGTGTGTGTGTGAGAGAGAGAGAGAGAGAGAGAGAGAGAGAGACAAGGGTTCAGCTGCAGGCGAAATTCTTTCAACTATTCACCCCAAATACCTGAATTAGTTTTTGTACACACACTGGGGTTCGTTTATTTGGCACCAGCACTGTGATTTATAAAAGCAAACTTTAAATACACTGAATCTGTATTTTCTGACGTCATAGCGGGTCATGATCCGCAATTGGAAATCAGATATCATATCAGCGAGAATTCATTTGTGAAGTAAAGTGATTCTTGGACCATGAGTTATAGACCTTAATAGGTCCGATCAATGACATATATTTGACCTGTGCAGTAATGAAAACAAACGACCTCCTCACAGGAAGAAATATCCCGAATGTACCGGTAACAGGAGACATATTACATGCACACATCTGGATTCTGGAGCTTTTGTTTGTGAACTCATGATTTCATATCATAAATCTTAGCACGGCACGCATGTAGCAGTGATTGCATGTGAGTGTCACCTAAACACACACACACTTCCATCTGCTCGGGGGCCTCACGTCCTAATACATGGAAGATTTCTGCAGGTGAGAGGAGAGCACCTCTTCTTAAACTTTGTGTAACACGAGTTTGCAGACTTAACCTCAACAACTAACAATAATGTTTCTTATTTCTGCCACCACACCTTGTGTGTGTGTGTGTGTGTGTGTCTCCACAAGCAGTAAGGTTAAACCAGGAGACTGGCCTTGGGCGAAAGTGGACGTATGAGGCTTTGGGACCCTGAGAGAGAGGAGTTTCGTCAGAATGGCGTGCAAGCGGCGCCGGCAGTGAAGATTAGAAAGGAGAGGAGCGAGCAAGGCGGCGCTGCCAGTGATAACAGCAGGAAAGATAATGTAGGAGAAGGTGTTTCCTGTGAATGTTCCCTCAGGAACAGTTCCGTCCACTTCTGTAGATTTATAGTGGAGGCTGAAGGCACAGGCCGCCATCTTGAGCTGATTTGCTGTCGGCTCAGAAATCAAATCACTGATCTTTGCTTTCACAGGAAGCAGTGTGTGTAAAAGTACAAACGCGACATGCAGATGCTCGCACACCACTGAGCTCTCACAATATCCTTTCTGTGTTTGATAGCCTTCACCTCAGCCAACACCGACAATGGCTGACTGTCTCAGATGATCGCCGTCCCGCTCCTGATGCTGTCAGCCATTGTCCTGATGTTCCGCTGCGCTTCCTTTGAAGATGAGCTCATGTGGGATTCGGCTCGAGCCTCTCCAGATGTCACAGGTGCTCCCAATTTTAAACGAGATGCTTGATCACGTTACATCTGGGAACAACCATCTGTGAGAAGAGTCGCACTAGAAACACAGATACCAAACCCAGATGATCATCCTCGCTGCCTTGGTGACAGAGTGAGTCTGTAATTAGACAACAAAGGCGCCCTATATGCTGCGCTTATTGACGGCTGATGGTTGTGTGTTGTGTGTGTGTGTGTGTGGTGGGGGCAGAATTAGTGATAAAAGATGGAGGCAGAGGAAGAGCAGGGGTGGAAACAGGGAACCAGACCTGTTATTTATGTGAACGACAGGTGACATGATGTGAATCATTGGATCTGAGAACATTTTTCAACTTTAAACAAATCTTATTTTATTTTTAAGCAGGAGAACTGAGTTCAGATTTCAAAACTAGAAACCAGTGACATGTTGAAGCAGAAGCTCACGTTTCTCACTTTTGTTGTTTGCCTGTTAAGCAATAGTTAATGTGAAAAGTTAAACAACTAATATGGTGGCAAACATCCGCACTTGGCTGCCAGACTCACTGGATTTTCCCAGATTGTAAAACACTGTTCTGTTCTTTTGATTCATCTATTGTTTGCGGATTCATGTTGCTGCACTGAGGATGATGTTTCAGAAAGGTTTCACAACAACCACTTCACCACTTTATCAAGTGTTGTCCTCAGTCTATTGTCAGGAGCGTTAATCACTGCATGCACCAGTTTCAATCTTTTCCAAAGAGAGAGAGAGAGAGAGAGAGAGAAAACAATTTAATTCAGCTTTGTTACCTGATACTTGAATGGATTTACTAAATCAGTCTGGGTATTTTTAACTGTTATAAATCCTACTTAAAGTTACAACAACATAACCTCTGACCTTTGTGGAGAAAAAAAACACGCCCACCAGGTACCGGTTGCTCCTCGGTCACACCAGCCAGATGTGTGCAAATACAGTAGCGCATTCAGTTCTGGAGGATCCAGGGTGGGTTGGTGGATCCAGGACGGCTGTAGCACGTGTGTGTTGGTGCTTTCCATCGAAGCTGGGACCCAGATGGCATGATGGAAGTGGTCCAGCTGGGGCCCCCTCCGTTCCTCTGAGAGATATCTGCGGTGGGACCCCCATCCCTCCTTTGGGCTGTCTGCTCCAGATATCCCTGTAATGCCATGGGAGCGGCTGCAATGGTCAGATGTGGAGGAATTCCACACGTATGGGTGGAGGTGAAAATGTCACAGGTTGTGGATAATTGAGTTTGAGGGGTAGAAAGAGAAACAACATGGCTGCTTCTGGCTCCAAACGCTCCTGTTCACAAACATTTAACATGGAACATTCTGTTGAATGCTGAAAATGAGAAATAATGTTAGTTCAATAAGTTCAATAGAAGGCGTTTCCACGGAAAGCATGTGTCTGGTGTGTTGGACCGGTTATGGAGCGGTTGTCGTGATTTTAGTAGCTCTGCTCGTCAGAGGCCTCAGGAAGTCATAGGAAGCAGGAATCCACTCGGAGCGACGACAGGAGCAGACCGTTCCAAGCTGCTCCTGCTTGATGCCTCAGTTTTACCTCATACAAATGTTTTAGATGTTTGTTTTAAAAACTCAGATCGTGCTGCTACATAACATTTTCTTAAGGTGCAGTCTTCTGATTCATCTGATTCATTATGAAAGTCATGATTAATTCGACCCTTGTGTGGTGTTCATATTTTTGTTACTCATTACGCCATTGTTTGTCATGGGTGAACCAGCTGCATTCTGGGGTTTTTAATTCCACATGATTTCACAGAAAACAAGACCAATGAGTCTGACTTTGGAAAAATAATGAATCATATAATTTTTCTTTTGATAAACATAAAAACAACACCATAAAAGAGTTTACTTCATAGGGTCTAACAATCGCGATATCTCGCGAGACTTGTTGTGATGTTATTTATGTCGAAGTTGCGGATGTAACCAGAGTAGCCAGAACGCCACCTACATGTTGTCTAATAAACAGGAGAAGTACTTCATCACTGTAAATGGCAGAGGCAAGCAGGTTGCCACCATTGTTTCCACCAAATAAACGTATTAAGTCGCCGTATTGGACCGTTTCGGCTACACGAAAAAAGACCCGGATGTTCTGATGAACGGCGGATCCCGGAGAGTGACAAGTCAAGTGTATAATACGTCAAACCTGACCCGACGTCTTCGATCAAACATCCATCCCTGTGTGGCAGTATCGAGGTAATTTATCAATATTTGACACCGTGGACGAAGTTCACAGACACACAGCGGTGGAGGGAGGGGGCCTGAGCTGCAGCTGTGGTGTGTCCCTCTACTTGTTGTCTCACATGAAGACAGTCAGATAACACACCAACTAGTCACTATGCTAGTCACTATAGAACCAGTTACCTACATCTGGCTGCTAAAAAAGAGCAATTCCTGTTCCTGAACACGTTGAATGAGACCCCACAAAGAATGATTTATCAGGGTTGAAACGACGATGTCCAGTCCAGTCCATTGTCATCCTCACACAAATGGATGGTCTATTCATATTTTTATGCAGTTTTAGCCAAAAAGGTTTGTTTTTAAAAAGCAGGGGTGTTTAGTGTTTGCAGAGCGTGAGCAATGTTTGACATAAAAAGAATAGGAAATAAGAAATAAAATGTAAATTGTCCTTCTTTCCCTTTGTGAATCTTTCCTTGAGGATAATCACACCTGGAAAATCTATAATCGTGGCATCCGCGCCCGTGACTAAAGGAGAGCTGGAGCCGATGCTGAGTGTTTGCACGCCATGTGCTCAGAACATGTCAGGACCTCCATCACTGACTCACGTTTCCAAAGGAAATACTGTAACATCATCCATTCTGAGTGATGATGATATACCAACCACTACAACTAAAAAGGATATTGGCATGAGAAAGAAAGAAATGAGAAAGGTATTACTCAGTAGTACGATATAAAACAACATGCAAAGTGGAGCCCTGAGCAGACATTAGTTCCCTCATGGAACTGGAGTGAACCTGAATAAAACAGCTGAAGATGTCATCATTCTGTTCATACACTTTTTAATCTGTCAACCTTAAGAGCTATAGTTAGTACAAGAACTACTCCCCAAGTAGCCGACAGTGACTGTAGTTGAATCCGGTCAGAGTTCATTAAAGAAGAAAAGATGTCGCAGGCTGCTGTCGTTGCTGTGGAGTAATGACACCTCACCTTCACCCTGCTGTGTCTCTCTCCTCCTCCTCTGCTGCTCCCAGTTCCCCCCTGTGAAAACAGGAAGAGGGTGTGTTTGGAGAAGCAGAGCCTGAGGAGTCGAGCTGTGTGTGTGTGTGTGTGTGTGTGTGTGTGTGTGTGTGTGTGCGTGCCAGTATAATTGCTTTCACGGCACGCTGCTGCCTTCCAATGCCTCGCTCTTGTTTCTTCAGCCTGACCACGATCTGCATTATTTGCTTTGGGATTTGTGCCCCAATGACAACATGTGAAGCCTTTGGGTGTGTGTGTGTGTGTGCGTGTGTGTCAAGCAGCCTCATTCAATGCAGATTAGTATAGAAATGCGCAGAAAAGTGCAGAAAAATGTACAGAACTGTACAGAAATGCACAGAAATTTTCAGGAATGTGCACAATAATGCAGAAATGCGCTCTCCGCAGGAGCTGTCGTGTCGACCGAGCTCCATTGGGTGTGTATCTGGGGCCAGCGTCAGGTCACAGCACGCGCTTACACACACACACAATGCATAGCAGCTAGCATACATGCGATGTGACAACCCACGCCTGAGCCACAAAAGAAAAGACGACGCCAAGATAATTCTTTTCATACAGTGCCGTTCAGTCTGGCTTGTTAATGGAGATACAGACATATTTGTTCATATATGATTTTGAGCTGAAAAAGCACCATGTTGCAAATGCTGGAGAGGAGTCCACAGCGTGTGGAATGTGAACCAGTAGTTTCATCACAGCAAATTAACTATGTACCAGCAGCATTTTTGTGATTTATTAGTGACCTAGCTGCCTTGGTAATTGCATGCTGGTGGTATTTTGTGTGATAAGATGTTCCTCTTGGCCTCCCTCCCTTCCTGCCCCATGGCGCTTGTTAGCTGTGGAATTCTGTGGGTCTGTCAGTGAACAGTCGCGCTCAGATAGGAGCTGAAAAACGGAACGAGACAAATCTGGAGGCTGATTTGAACAAAGTGGGGGAGGATGTATGCTGAAGTAATGAGGACACATCAAACTGTATTTGTAACATTTGTGTCTGTCTGAACTCCCTCCAAACAAAAAAAAACAAGTCATTTGTACAAACATTTTGCATTTGTCAGATATCCAGCTGTGCTGACGGAGAAAATACAGTGAGTTGATCAGCAGGAACAGCCGGCTGAAACTCCTCGTGTTAATGACAGACAGCAGCTGGACGGCAGAGAGAACCTCCAGCGTCTGCCTCTCAGACTATTTGATGTAAAGAAGAATAAGAGCCGTGGTGGGCCGGCCACGAACAGATCCATCCACATCTGTGGGGCTGCCCCCCCAACACGTCATCCACGCTCTCAATGTAATGCTGTAATCCTTCCTGTGAAATGTATTATGAATGCCATAAATCTTTCCAAACCTGACTCTAATTTTCCCCTTTTTGCAGAGCAGCTGGAACGAGTGTGATTCTTTCTTTTTTTTTTTCTCCCTCTGACGGGAAAATTGTTTTCTCTGATGTCACCAGGCTCTGTTTCTCCTCCCCTGCTTCTACCCAAACCTGGGTAAGTAAGTCAAGTTTGATGTTTAGAGAGAGAGGCATCTTTTACTATTATACTATTTATTTTATATAATGAAATTATTGATTATATATAATGAATTATGTATTTTGATATCCCTTTCTTGTATTTTGTTTAATTTAATTGTTAATTACATGTGTATATAATATATTTCTCTCATCATTTCTCTTATCTGCAAAAAAATATGAGAAAGTAAATGTTCGTTGAGCGTGAATATTGTCAAAATCCAGTGCATTGAACTGTGCTACTATTTTTTTGTGAAATTAGTGCGAGGGGCGTCTGTATGAGACACAACAGGCTTATCCATCTTCATCATCATCTTCAAACGCTCTTTTATGTAATTATAAAACGCTCGGAGCAGGGCTCTGGCTGCCATGTGTTTAGTTTAGTTTAACCACAGCCGTGATCTTTGTGAACTGTAACCATTTGTGTATGAACCTAACCAGAGCTCTTGCTCAGTGTCGGTGCATTTGAAATAGACATTTACCTGCAGGCACATTCCTATTAATGCACATTTTGTTTAATAAGGGCCGTGTGATATTTAGTGAGGAATTACTCAAATGTGTGACGCCACATGTTGATGGTTGCTGGTGAAGCAACAGGACGTATTTCTCACGGTGCGTTCCACTTGCAGTGGATGTCCGAGTCACTAAATCGCAGCAAAATTGTTTGTTTCACTTTCATCACATCGGAAAAAAAACTGTTTGTGTACTAATTGTTAGTGTCTAACCAACACATTCCATGGTGTTCCACATCCAACTACACCGAAACAACATTTGCACTGACAACAAATCAAACGGTTGTGCGTACGAATTATTGAAATGGACAAGTTTACACTGACAGATATGCTACAGACGCCATCTTGGATTCTTAACTCGCGGTTCTCTGAGTTGGACCAAAGTTGAGACTGATATACGACGTTAGCAGAGTGTCCCATTTCACAAATTCCTGTCATACTTTAAGTCATCGATGTGACACACCTGAACTGTCAGTACGAACGTTTTATATTTTTCCATCTATCATTGTTCTTTCCGCACACACACATATCTACACTGAATGGAAATGTTATTTCTCAACTTTTTGCAGAATTTATAAAAGAATTCCATCCTCCTTTGCAATATTATCTGTCTGCGTTGATTATGTTTCTTCTGCCCCTAAACAACAATAAAAGTAATTAATTCATATTCTGAAAATGTGTAAAAATGGGTAATTCAGTTTCTACATTCACCAACTTCACATGAACCAGACTTTCCCAGTCACTCAGTGTCAGAGGAGCAAATGACAAAGAGTTTGGAATAAAACCTGAATTTAAAAGGAATAAAAACAAACTTTATCCTGTCACCTGCATATTAAAAAAGAAAAAAGTATATCTTCATTCACTCAAAGAAATGATATTTGAGGCGTGGTTTATTCTCACTTGACTAATGTAACACTTTTGGGACATTTTTTCATGACCTTTTTCAGACACTCCCCAGAATGTCAAAGGTCACAGGCAAGGAATGGAAACAGTTGCTGTTGTTGATTGTAAGGACGACCCGCTGACCTGGGCATTGTGGAAGTCAGCCTCAGGTTCTATGGCCTGACACGCTGAGGTGTTCAATCTGTGCAGCTCCGTCGCTTTCCGACGCTCCAGGAATGTTACGTCCATAAAACCACACCTCTGGAACGGAGCGGGCTTAAATCAGCCTGAAGTCATAGTTTGACAGAAACGATACTAAAGTCCAACTTCATCAGTTGGTTGGAATAGTATAAAGGAGAAAAACTAAAATCAGAAGATTAAAATGCATAAATGATAATAATCAAATAAGATAGAACACTATACGACCTCATGAACAGGTGATTTAAAAGAAGTTAATTAATTTACGAGTCTCATCTCCTTGGGCAGGTCGATCCAAAGTAAGGACCCTGATGGCAAAAGCCCGGTCACATTTGGATTAGCCCCGAATTTGGAATGACCAGACGGATTCTCACACACACACACACACACAGACAAAACAACATGTCACTTCATGTAACTTGTGGCACAACGAGCTTTAACAGTGATGGGTTCTGAAATGGACAAAGAGCCAGGCTGGAGGAGCCGGGAAGACGCCGAGCTGCTGTGTCCAGTTTAGTTCCAGAGAGTAATAACCATCAACAACTGCTTCCTTTGCATGGGAGCGCAGTTTGTCGTGGGGTGTTATTGTGGGTGCGGCTCCTCCAGCTCCTCCAGCTCCTCAGACAAGCAACAGATAACAGTCGGAGCAGGTGACACGTGGGGTGGTAAAATTCAATGTTTCCTGTTTGTGTCTTGATGCTCTGAGTCAACGCGGGAGTAAAGTTTCATCCTCATGCAAGGTCATGACATCTATCCACAAACATCGTTCAGCACAATAGACTGGAGGCGCAGCAGCGTTTGTCACACTCATCCTTCCAGCTGACCAGCTGACCACAGCTGAGTTCAGTCTTTGAGTAGTTTCCTCTGCGCATCCAGAGACAATAACTCATCACCTCCTGTTTCATACTTCACACTGGAATCTGAAGAAAGTGGTGCGGGCGGCAGAGACGCAGCAGGGAGTCATCCTGTGACTGTGGGTGCTTCAGCCATGTGCGTCCACAGACAGTCAAACAGACAGTCTCACCCAATATTATTAGATTTCGAATCAATTTTATTAGTACAGCTCAACAGTTCACACAATACAACCCTGTGACCTTTGTCCCTCTATCATGGGGGGCGGGGGTTAGGGTTGGGGGGGGACTGTATGTTACCGCCACAAAGGGTCATGTGACGTCTGCAGAGGAGAAAAACAACTGGTTAATAGTTGGTGCGTCACAGACAAAGTAAGACAGCAAAGATAGACGGTTGCTCTACATTTCAGTTCCTGACATGAATATTTGGGTTGATGAAATGGTGACACAGTTGTATGTGTGTGCTTAGTCATGCAGGTTGTTGTGGGCTTATTTTTGCCACGAAATGTAAAAGCACTTAGTTCCTCAGTTGTTGTGCATTAGCTTTTTTTCCAGAAGTGACATTCTTCTAAGTTTAAGTTGTACTTTTTGTAGTGTAATTGTTCTTCAAATGTGTATTACAGACGATATGTGATGAGTCTATAAAGTATTTATTGTATATTATTATATATAAGATGTTGTCAACTGACACTTCATGTGTGTTTGCACACTTACTGGACATTAACGTCTACACCCGAGGGGGGTCAGGGGTGTCGGGGGCCAGGCCTGCTATGACCTGGTTGCTATGACGGGCTGAGCTGCGCCCTCCGTTCTGCTCTCTGAGGAGGTCCGCTGATGGATGGACTGTAATCAGCAGCAGACAGACATGTCACAGGAAACATCTCCCCATCACATTCACGGAAACCAGCACTTCTCCAGAGACACTCTGATAGCCACAGAGGGGGAGTGTGTGTGTGTGTGTGTGTGTGTGTGTGTGTGTGTGAGAACTTGTCGCCAACCACCATGTGACATACAGGACTTTACATAACAACAGTGGACTTGACCTGAGGCATTGTGGGTATCAATTCAATCTGCAACATTAAGTTAATTAAAATCCTGTTGATACACACTGATGACACACTTTAAAGTCTCGTTATTCACATAAAGAGATGTAGAGAGACAACGTCCATGGTGTCTGGTTCAGAAAAAACAGTCAGACTTGACAAGTTGAGCTGTACAAACACAAGTGGAGCAAGCTGACGTGTCTCCAGCAGCAGGAAGAAAAGATGGATGGATGAGAAAAGAACAGGAAAAGACTAAAGCAAAGCAAACATACATCTGAATCTGTTGTTATAAAGTATGTGTGTTCAAAGAATTAGTCTTGGTGTATGATGCCAAACAGTGAACGTAGAAGTAAAGTATATGAAGAATAAAAAACTTAAGAGCTTGGAAACACTGCACACGATAACAGAATAGAATAAAATGATCTGAAATAAAGAAAAATAAATATGAATACATGTAACTGTCATAGAGAATTGTACAATTTGGTGGTTTATTACCCGGGTTTTTTGTCAGATTCATGTACATAATTATTAGTTCTTCCTTCTAGAAGGAACCTGCCCCACCCCCTGGTCCTTCAGCTGCAAATCACTCTACTTCTGCAAAATGTCACTTAACCACATCTGATTCTGTACAAACCACACACTCCTCTGTTGAGCTGTTTGAAGTCTATCAACTGAAGATACGTTTTCTTCTTACCACAAAACATCAAATAGAAGACACAACTCTGAAAAGAAACATTATTTAGTTGACATGTGATGATTATAATCCAAAAAGCTCCATCAGTTCACCTGTT
The DNA here is from genome assembly GCF_965212315.1 of Lampetra planeri. Classification (NCBI taxonomy): domain Eukaryota; kingdom Metazoa; phylum Chordata; class Hyperoartia; order Petromyzontiformes; family Petromyzontidae; genus Lampetra; species Lampetra planeri. The sequence goes on along the minus strand of NW_027614948.1, from coordinate 3,790 downwards.
TGTCCTCAGGAATTTGCTAAACCAGCTAAAGTTGTGATGTCAACATTTGCAGTGGACAACAGTATTCTCCTTTGAAATGTACAAACAAATATTAAACTTTCTCACATTTCAACACTTTGTTTTCCACTTCTCACAACACCTTAAAGTTCATTTGTTGGATCTATATTCCATTCTAATGCTTATTCCAAGGGACAGTGCAAAACAAACATCAGTACGAGAGTGACTATGTCGGTGAGCGAGCCGCTAATTTGAATCTAAACTCACAATAATTAGAAACAATTGGCATCAGTTGTGTGCACTAAGTGCACTTCTATAGTATTTTCAGCTCACACTGAATCGGAATTTATGTTGTTGTTTGTGCCTGCAACAGGAAGTTGCCCTCCCACTGCTGTACAGTATATACGTACGTCACAGACTCAGACGACCCTGAGTTCAGGTCCTAGATGGCAGTAGTGTTTTTTTGTTGTATCGTCACTGTGAGGTACCAACTTCAAGTGGAACGCGCCATTAAAGTGCTGTCTAAGAACCCGTTTCATTCCGAGTCATTTCAGTGCTCTTGAACCGAATGCAGACATGCTGATGATCTGTCTGCCTGCGCTGGAACCCGTGTCACCACCTGAAGGAGCCGACCGTCTCCTTGTTGTTCTGTGTTCTGTGTTGTGGCCGAAGGGCTTGTACCTGTGACAGGTGAGGCTTCTCACCTGGAAGAACAATCCCTCACAGATCACCTCCCTGCCTGTCGGGATGAGTCGTGATGAGATGCCAGTCACACAGCGAATGAGTACACAGATGTTGGAATGCTGAAAGCTGTTTGACTTTTTGGGCCCATGAAAGCTTGTCAGTCAGTGGTGTTGAGGCAGAGATTATCAGTGAAAGGAGACGGGGCGTCCTCGTCTCTCCTCCTCTCTCCTTTCTCGTCTTCCTGAACCTCTCTGACCTTCAGCACGTCGGCCTGCACTGTGCAGGTATCCATGCTTGGAGGTTTGATGTAGTTTTACTTTTGAAATTACAATACATCATAATGTACATCTACATGTATGTAATATGTGTGAGATCATAGCGGTTATTTCAATTTTCTGTCCCGTTGACAGGTTGGTCACATGAACCGTAAACAATAAGAACTAGAAAAGCACTTGGAGAGCGCAGAACTCCTCCAAGCAGCTCATCTCCACTCAGTAGTGTGTCTTGCATTCATACATACATACTACATACATGCATACCACATACATACTTTATTTAGTCAATTTCTCTTCTCTATTATTATTGTTATTGTTATCTGCATGCATTTTATCTGCACTAATAAATTAATTGATTATCAGAAATTTCAAATAACAGGGATGTCATTAGAAGTCAAATAGTTTTTTAAAAAAAATAATGATCAACCTTGTTACACAAATCATGCTCACTGAACGCTTTTTTTTTCTTCTTTCCATAATTAAAACAAAAAACAAGCCTCGGTCCCTTGGTGCACTTGAACCCCCAAACTTTCTGTTAACACCCAAATGCACAAACCACTGGTCCACAGTGTTAAAGTGCTAATTGCATTGTGCGTTCCCCTATTGCACGAAGTGTCCAAACACACAGTTTACACATGCAGATGTGTGTCGATATTACTGCACTGAATAGAACTAGCTACAGTGAGCCTACATATATCAGTGTACTTAACAATGTACTTATAAACAGCTGCACAAAATCGTGGTGCTCAAAGAATTAGCCCCAAACGTCAACATCATAATTTAATCTTAATTTAAACTAAAATTTAGATGTGAGTTCTGGTTTTCATAACGGTGCTTTGAGGTCTTTAGTGAAGGAAGTAAGAGTCGTAGTTCACACATTGCACTAGGTACAGTTTAACTAACTTGAGCTGCAGATCAAGCTACATGTGTAACTGAAGTGCTGAAGTGTGTGTTTGTATTCTCTGCAGGCGCGTGAATCGAAGGGAGGACATCAGGTTCAGACTTGCCCTCAGCCCAAATCCGTAAAAAGCCCTCTGGGTCGTACCCACCTCCCTCCTGTCAGTTTCCATGAAACCCAGGAAAACAACTTTCTTCAGGTTTTGCTCAATTTACAAATGAAAAAGCTGTGTCTGATCTTGCAGGAGGAACCTGAGGAGCAGGGGTCACAGACGAGGCCGCCTCTGCTTGATGGAGGTGTACCACCCTAAACAAAGACCAACAAAGGCAGGAAGGGCTGAGCTGCTGAACCCTACCAAAGCCAAATCCTCCCATCCATCCTATGCAAGTGTCACAGGAGCATGATGGGTAACGCACGCCGCTTTTCCTGTTCCACTGTTTATTCTCAGAGGATTCCCCCTCCAGGAGGACAATGCAGCATGTAAACAACTACTACATCAATTTGCTTCTCAGAGAGAAAACAAATCTGCCACCAACAGATATAAACAGTTCATGCTCAAGAAACTATATATATGTGTAAAAGATCAGAAAGTTGGTCATAAAGTAGCAAAAAGGTAAACAACTTCATGCACAATCACAAAAAATTTGTCGCTGTCCCACCAACAACAAGCCGAGTTGTATCAGTCAACCCTTCCCCTTCGCCTTACCTTAGGCCTTAACAGAACCCACTGAGATCAAAATACGTGTCATACCTCGTACCGTAGGTGGAGGCGCCACATCAGATGACGTCCTCTGGGTCAGATTTTACGTTTCAGAGCAAAAAAATGAATGATCATGTGAATTGGAGACATGTTCTCTGCATCGTATGCATCTTGTTCATCTTTTGGTATGGTACGCTATTATCTTCAGGCAGAAAACCACATTTCGCTGCATATTGTACTGTGTATAATTGGGACGAACACAACTTCCTATCATATCATATCAGGTACAAAACACATGGCATTCTGCATTTCACTGTTTGAATTGCACATGTGATGAATACATCTGATCTTATGCTGGCCCTGTCGCCTCTCTCCTCACCAGTCTGAAGAGTGTTTGTGCGTCTCATTGAATCACAGCTGTTGCCTTGATACTCTCCAGTCCTAAATGAGACGAAGTGCGACAGCACGTGCTGAGAGCTGAGTATGTGGATCGGCTTCGTCCAAATATTTTCTTAAGAGTCCCAGCTCCTTTTTGGCGGCAGCTCGCCGTGGCGCACCAGGTTCACAACCGTGACACATGTCTTTGACATTGACTTCAGGCCCGTTCCTCGGGGTCGTTAAAGGCCAATTTGTCAGTGTGCGGCTGGCGGTGAGATGTGTTCCAAGGGGCCTCACATCTGGACCATTTGTGTTTTAACAGCGTCCCGCTTCCTCCTTTAGAAAGCTGGCGAACGTGTATAATGGGAAGGCCACGTTCCACAGCCAGTTGGTCTCATTTCACTGACGTTTCTCAAACACAACCTTCCCCTGCTGGACCAATCCAAGCCAGGGCGCACGCCTCCTCTTGTCCTCCTGAGCCGCTCAGCGCAGTTTATAATAATAATCACCAGTTCTAATGGGTTAATGTAGTTATCAGCTGTCTGATGAAGGGAAGGAATGGTGTTTTGAAGGGGAAATATCATTGAACATGGCTTGTACAGTGAGCAGAGTCGGAGAGAGACGTGGCCACGGTCGACTCTGACATTCGGGGGGGGGGGGGCAGCTTGATTAAAGGAAATGGAAACTTTGAATGTGTGTTTTCGGGCCCGTTTTGCAACGGGCAAAACAGATGCTGAAACAATTAGAGGGAGTTGGAGGATGTTTTCACTCACACTGCGCTGCCCACCCCCACACACACACACACACTCACCACCACCACCACCACACACACACACGTGTCTTGTGATTGGAGATCAA